>NW_022589782.1:1904686-1905987 GCF_004348235.1 Phoca vitulina | reverse complement strand
GAGGGTGCAGCTGTGGGGGTGGGGACCTGGAGATGGGAGATCACCCATGGGTGGCTGGCCTGAAGCCCAGTCTGGAGCCGGGGTGGTCAGGCCGCTAGCAGTGGGCTGGGCTGAGGCCCTGGCATGTCCTGTCTCACCCTGCCTTCCCTGTCTCTCTCCTGGTCTCTGTGGGCCATGCTGTCCCCGTGCTGTCCCTGTGCCGTGTGGCCTCAGGACTACGTGCAGGCCCTGACGGGCTTCTGTTATGATGGCGTTGAGGGCCTCATCTACCTGGCTCTCTTCTCCTTCGTCACGGCTCTCATGTTCAGCTCCATCGTCTGCAGCGTCCCCCACACCTGGCAGCAGAAAAGGTGAGGGGCTCAGAGCTCATCCCAGGCCACACCGCAGGCAGGATGTTTTAGGGACATGCCTTCTGGACACCCGTATCCTCGTCCCCAGAGACAGGGGGACAGTGTCACCTCCTGACACTCTCTGTAAGCCTCTGCAGTGCTCGGAGGCTGGCGAGTCCGTGGTGAGCAGCCCCATTTCACAGATGGAAAACAAGTGTACAGGAGCTCCCAGCCCAGGTGACGTGTGAGGCCAGAGCAGGGGGGCGGAGCCAGGTCTCCTGCCCACCCGCACCGGCTCCATGCACCGTGCCCTTCCACACCTCTGGCTGGCCTCGAAATGTCTCCTCCATCCCCTTGCCCCTCGGCGTGCATGTGCAGGGCTTGTGCGTGGAAAGAGCAGCTGTCCAGTTGTGGGGACTGGGAGCTTCTGCAGGGAGGGAGGGCCCCAGGTGGCTCTGGCCTCCATGGCCCATTCAGCTGGGTGACCAGGATGGCAGCTACTTCCCATTGGGCTGTTAGGTCCTTATCTTTGAAGTGGGGGTCCTGGCAGCTCCTTTCTCAGTCTCCCTGATCAGTACTGGGTTGAGTGGTGTATTTAGGAGCCAAGCCCCTTCCCTTGCTTGGGCCCTTACACTTCATCTCCCACACTCACCACCTCCCCTCCCGTTGGGCTGTGGCTGCACCTTGGTGGCCCAGATCAGATGACAGTTAGCTCAGCTCTGATCTCTTCCCTCTGTCTGGATTTCTGCTCTGTTGTTTTCTGTGGTGATGCTGCCAGTGGTGGTGATGATGATGGTGGTGGTGATGGTGGTGGTGGTGGTGATGATGATGGTGGTGATGGTGGTGGTGATGATGATGGTGATGATGATGATGATGGTGATGATGGTGATGGTGGTGATGATGGTGGTGATGGTGATGGTTGTGATGGTGATGGGGGTGATAATGATGGTGATGATGGTGGTAATGATGGTG
>NW_022589782.1:1860376-1904586 GCF_004348235.1 Phoca vitulina | reverse complement strand
GGTGGTGATGATGATGGTGGTGATAGTGGTGGTGATGATGATGATGGGGGCAGAGGGTGCAGCAGGGGGGATGATGATGGTGGTGATGGTGATGGTGGTGATGGTGATGGTGGTGATGGTGGTGGTGATGATGATGGTGATGATGATGGTGGTGATGATGATGGTGGTGATGGTGGTGATGATGATGGTGGTGATAGTGGTGGTGATGATGATGGGGGCAGAGGGTGCAGCAGGGGGGGATGATGATGGTGGTGATGGTGATGGTGGTGATGATGGTGGTGGTGATGGTGGTGATGGTGGTGATAATGATGGTGGTGGTGATGGTGGTGATGATGATGGTGGTGATGATGGTGATGATGATGATGGTGATGATGATGGTGGTGATGATGATGGTGGTGATGGTGATGGTGGTGATGGGGGTGATGATGATGATGGTAGTGTTGGTGATGGTGGTGCTGATGATGATGGTGATGACGATGATGGTGATGATGGTGATGATGGTGGTGATGGTGGTGGTGATGGTAATGATGGTAGTAATGGTGATGGTCACAATGATGGTGATGATGGTGTTGATGGTCATGATGATGGTGATGGTGGCAGTGGCAGTGAGGAATCTGATGGTGATGGTGGCTGTGGTAATAAAGATGGCAGCTATAGAGAAATGGCTAAGAGGATAGACCTGGAACCATGTGGCCTGGATTTCAGATTTTTGCTTATTGGGTGACCATGGGCAAGTCACTTAATCACTCTGGGCCTCCATTTCCCTAACTGTGAATTGGGGGTTGTAAGAGCACACCCCTCTTGGGGTTGGGTAGGCACTAGGTGAACCATTCCGTGTAAGGGCTTAGCTGTGGGTTTGGCTGGTAATTGATGCTCAGCCAGTTGCTACCCCTGTCCTGCTCGTCTCACTGCAAGGGGCCAGAGAGGAGGCCCTCTGCTCAAGGTCACCCAGCTGGTGGTCGGGAGGTGGGACGTGAGCCCAGGCCTGGCAGGCCTGTGCCATTACCACCAGGCAGCCCGGCCCTAAGTCTGATCTGGAAATAGGCAGGACATGATGAGCCTTGAGCGTGCCCGAAGCCTGGCCCCTGGCTCCCTTGCCTCGCCCTGCAGCAGCCTGAACGGAGCAGACAGAAGGCCAGAGCGCAGCAGAGCAGGAGGATTGGGCTCAGGCCTCCTGGGACGGACAGTCCCTGTGGGCTCAGGCCACCCAAAGGTGCAGGCTGGGACCTGCAGGGCTGGAAGAGGGCACCTCCATTTCCAGGCCCCCAGCCCTCTCTGCTCCCCCGAGGAGGGGCCATGCCCCCTTCCCCTGACGGCAGACAGCATCCCTGTGTACAGGCTGAGGGTCAGGGTCCCCGGCATCCCCGTCTCACGGGGGACGAAACCAGGGTGACTTGCCCACGGTGCCATAGGCCATCCGTGACCAAGCCAGGATTGGAACGAGGTGCGTCTGCCTCCGAGCTGGCCCCGCACGGCCCTCGCGGCTGGCTGCCGTGGGCCAGGGTGTGACCTGCGCGGGGGTCCCTCCCTGCAGAGGCCCCGACGAGGATGGGGAGGAGGCGGCGGCCCCGGGGCCGAGGCAGACGCACGACAGCCTCTACCGTGTGCACATGCCCAGTTTGTATAGCTGCGGGAGCAGCTACGGCAGCGAGACCAGCCTCCCGGCCGCGGCCCACACCGTCAGCAACGCCCCGGTCACCGAGTACATGTGAGCTGTGCCCGGAGCTGGGGCGGGGGCGGGGCCTCAGGACCGCGGGGTCACGCGGGAGGGCGCTCCGCACCCCTGGTGCTGCCCAGGCTGCCGCGCGGTCGTCCAGGCGAGCCTGGGTCGCGGCCCCAGTGAGACCGCTGTCAGAGGGAGGCTGTGTCTAGGGCGCGGGGATGCCGTGGCTGAGGGCGGGCGCTGGCCACGTGGTGCGCGGGCCTCGGGCGGGGTGGCGCTGCTGCCCCAGGCCCTTGCTCGTGGGCCGCGTGCAGGCCGGTGGTGAGGAGGCCCAGGGTCGGAGGTGGGTGGCAGAGCGGGGTGGGCTCGGGGGTCTGCCTGGCTCCGGAGCGGCCCCGGACGGCTGCTGGGACGGCTGCTGGGCCTGCCGAGGCTGGCCGCCGCTCACAGCCCTTTCTCCTCACTGTGCAGGAGCCAGAATGCCAACTTCCAGAACCCCCGCTGTGAGAACACCCCCCTCATCGGGCGCGAGTCCCCGCCGCCCTCAGTAAGTCTCAGGCCGGGGGGGAGGGGGGCAGCTGTGAGCCTCCAGCGCCGGGGTGAGGGCTCTCCCCAGCCAGGGCTCTCCGGGGGCCATGTGGCCCGAGGACACAGTGCCGAGTGGGCCCACAGGCTGGCCTGGAGGTACCCTGGGGCCCGAGTGGGCAGCTGGGGGCCGGCTGCCTGGTGGGTCAGCTTGACTCCAAGGGGCCCTGGCTTCTCCTTTCCCAGTCTGGTGCACTCTCCTTTCATTTCCTTCATTGACTTCCTGAGCTCAACCCAGGACTCAGCCTCGGGCTCTTCCAGCCACTGTCCCTTCTGGCCTCAGGGATGAGACAGAAAAGAGGGGACAGGGCAGTTTGGTGCCAAAGAGAAGGAGCTTGCTGACTGACAGGGGCCCCGGTGGCCTTCCTGGAGGTGGAGGCCTGCAAAGGACAGGGCCAGAGAAGCTGAGGGCCACCCGCCTTGAGAAATGTGTGCCTGGGCAGGAGCCCTGGGGTGCCCTAGGCCCGGACCAGGGTCAGTGTGGGCACACAAGCCATCCGTCATGCCCCAGCAGCACTCTGCTCCAGCCCCCTGCAGCCTGGCATTCAGGCTGCCCTCTCTCTCTCTCTCTCCCTCTCCTGCGCTCCCACCCCCACCCCGGGCCCTCCTAGCGCTATCTGGCGGCCCTGGACTCTGACAGCCATGCAGGCTGGCAGTTTAAGCCCATGGATAGTACCCGAACACTGTGGTGGCCGTGCCCTCAGAGTGACAGGTACTGACCCCCCAGGTGGCCCGCCCTGCACCGCCTACCCACCGCGCCTCTGTGCCTCATGCTCTCCGCTCATGGCTGCCCCCTCACCAGGGCCGGCCTCGGGGCTCTCTCCCCTCGGCCCCTGCCGGCCAGCTCTGGGTCATCACGAGCCTGTAGACTTGTCAGCCCCCCACCCAGCCAGAGCCCTTGTGCTGGCCTTGGGCCCGTGACCCTCCCGTCAGGGGCAGGGAGCCCCTTCCCCACTCCTGGCCCAGCTGCAGGCCGTCCCAGTCGGCCTTGTCACCTCCCAGCAAGGAGACCATCTCCGCAGGCCTGAGGGTGCGCCTGCGCCTGGCGCCTAGGCTCGGTGAGCTCGCTCCCTGGGGTGTGACCAGCAGGCCCGGCCCTTGAGGTGTCACCCTGCATGTTCGGAAGTGCACACAGGTGCATGCAGGCCAGCCGCCCCCCACGTCTGCGCGTGCCTGCTTGGGCTCCTTCAGGGGCTGGGGTGCTGCCCCTGCCCCCTGCTGCGTGTCCGTGGAATGACACGGCTCCCGTGTGCCACGGTGCCAACCTGCTCCCCGCACCCCAGGAGTTCCAGGAGGGCTGTCAGGGCCCGGGAACAGTGTCCATCCCCATCTGGGGACGGTGGTATGGGGACTCGGGTGTGGGGTCAGCCTGCCACACTCCCCATCTCTGGCGACGCTTGGCACACGCCTTGGCCTTTGTCCACAGCCCCTCGTGGCACACGCCTCCTCCATGCGTGTGCCTCGCGAGGACACCCGCGCACACGTGTGCACCAAGCGCCTCGTGCTTCAGGTGGGATGAGGGTAGAGAGGATGTGCCGTCCATGCCCTTCTCCCCGGCTGCCTCCATCCCTGCGTCCGGGAGCCTGGAGGAGCCCACACTTTGTTCCCGACTGAGCAGGCGGCAGCATCCCCCAGCCTGAGGGGCCTGTGCAACTTTTGGGGCCCCCTGTCCCCGGGGTCTGGGGCAGAGTGGCCATGGGGCCTCCTCGTTCCTGGGCCTGTGGGCCGTCAAGGACCCCCTGACCCTTTCTCGAACCCAGCCTGACTCCGCCTTTGCACGATGCTCTCCTCCTGGCTCCTGGATCAGGATCCCGCGGGGGGAGGAAGCCTCCCCACGTCCCCCGAGCCCAGCGCTTGAGGGCAGCCTGCGTGTGGCCTGTAGGTCCTGGGCACGTGGGGTGCAGCTGGGAGCCTCCAAACGCTGCCCCTTTGTAGGGCAGAGCTGTGCCCGGCCGGGTGCCCGAGTGCCTGAGTGCGCTCCCGTCCCCGGAAGAGGCGGCTGGTCCCCATCCTGAGCCTGGGGCGCGGGGGCCGGCCCTCTGCTCACAGAGCCCCTCCGCCAGGGCCCCGCCAACCGCGCCACCGCCGCCCCGTCCTGCCCGCAGGGGTGCTTCCGGCTCACTCGCCAGGGCCCGCGTGGCCGCGCCCCGCGCCCCGCTGATCCCCTCCCCCCTTGTCTCCCTCCAGTACACCTCCAGCATGAGAGCCAAATACCTCGCCACCAGCCAGCCTCGCCCCGACTCCAGCGGCAGCGGCCACTAGACAGCCCCGGCCGGCCACCCGCCCACGTGCCAATCGCCCTGCCCCTCCCCGTGCCGGCACTGCCGCTCCCACCCGTCACCGCCCGCCGGACCCTCCGCACGCCCGCCAGGCCCGCTGCAGCCACCCTCGCCCCTGCCCTCCCCTTCCCGCAGGGGCTCTCCTTGGGTCACGCACCTGGACACGGGAGCGGTGCCATCGACACGGGGCCCCCCAGCCCCCCCACGCCCCTCTGCCTCTGAGGAGGGGGGTTCGCAGAGCCCCGCTCGGGGCCGGAGCCGGGCTCGGTGCTGTGTCCCTGACGCTTACTCCGCAGCAGGCCGACCCGTGGACCCGTCTTCTCCTCCGCTCGCGCCCAGCCTGCTCTCTCCCCCCGCAGCTCCCATGGCTCACCCGCGCCCTCCAGGCGCCCTCCAGGCTTCCGAGCGTCACTTCTTGCGTTCACAGGCTGGGCGGCGTCCGCCCTGGGCCGGGCAGCTGCGGGGGCCTCGGCTCGTGTGCGCTCACCGCTAGGCTCCTGCGCAGAAAGTTCCCGGGGAGCTCCTCTCAGTCCACCTGACCACAGGCCCCTCCTGCCGGTTGCCAGAAGCCTCCCGCCCAGCATCGCTCTCTCCCCCAGCGCCCACCCTGCCCGTGGAGCCCAGCCCTGCACGGCGGCAGGGGGACGGCAGGTGCCGCGCCGAGCCCAGGCTGCTCACCCAGTGCTGGCCGCCTTCTTGGTGCCAAACCCCCTCCCCCGCCCCAAGACTCGGCAGCTCGTCTGGTTCATTTTTGCACTAACCACATTTGTCATCCTAGGGCAGGCGGGGCTGCCGGCCGAGCAGCACACTCCCCTTCTCGGTTCCCTCTCTGTCCAGGACAGGCACACGTCCCGAGCCCGGCCGGGGGCTGGACCTGAGCTGGCTGTGAACGTGCCCTCGGCCCCTGCCGCCCTCTCTTGGGACTAACCACTAACCTCACCCAGCCTCCGCGGGCACCCCTGGCCGACCCAGAGCCAGCAAGTCTCACCCCGAGTCCAGGCCGGAGATGAGGCCTAGGCCGGCCGGCTGGGAATCGGGCTGGAGTAACCGTTTCTTCTTGGGGTGCTGCTGGGGAAGGGCTATAGACCGACAGGCAGCCTGAGAGCCTGCAGACCCGTCCCTGGGCAGGTGCTGCCCCAGACGACTATGTCCTCGGGAACGAATGTCCCTTGGGCTGTAGGACTGAGGTCCGTGCGGCCTCAGTCTCCCTACCTGTGAAGTGGGAACAAGGCTTCCCTAAGGTGCTTTGGCTTTAGTGTACAATGTTTGCTGTGTTTCCTGCCGTGGAGGGTGCGCCACCCCCAGATCAGGATGGGAAGGAAGCCCCCTGCCAGTCTCAGCCCTGGCCTGGCCACCCTGCAACAGAGGCGCTGGCCTGTGGGTCAGGTCAGGGGCTGCAGAGCACCAGGCAGCAGCCGCGTGGGAGGGCCCCGGGCCGGGGTCCCGCAGCGGGAGGCGCCCACCACGTTCGGCATGTGGGCTCTTCCTTCCAGAGCGGGGACAGTGCCCTTCCCTGGGACGGGCCTGGGGAGATGCCGCCCGCCCTTCCTCCATAATCCTTTCTCTATGCTGGTGTCTGGGACCAAACGGGCAGGTGGGCTGGGGGCCAGGCCACATCTGCCCGGCTTCTGGGGTCGCCCCTGCCCCGGGAAAGGAGGGGAGTGAGCAGGCAAACACCGGGGTGCCCCAGGTAGGCCTGGGGCCCTGAGCCTGGCCAAACCTCACTGCAGGGCCCCGTGTGCTCTAGGCCCCGCCTGGCCGTCGTTCTGGGCCCCCACAGCAGACCTGCCCAGTTTTTCCTCTGGGCCCCTCCAGTGGCGAGAGCGGTCCTGGCCCAGCGTCAGGAGGGAGGCCCCAGCCATCCTGCCCTGGTGCGCGCCGTGCGCTCGGGCCACTGCTCAGAAGCACAAGCAGCCGCCCGTGGCCCTGGGAGGCCGCCCGCAATGTGAATGTACATAGCATGAGAGGCCCGCGCCGCCGGACGCGCTGTGGACCTCGGCTGTCTTGCGAGTTCCCACCGTGCGGCGTGTGCGTGTGCGCGTGCCCCATCTGTGACTTCATCGAGCTCCTTCTACCCACCGAGGTTGAATAAAGGAAAAGGAGAATCATCCAAAGGGGTTCAAACCCCAGCCTCAGTCTGTGGAGGGGAGCAGGTCCTGCCATTGGTTTTCTTTCTGTTCTAAGTTTTCAGGGTCCCCTTCCTAACCACCCCCCATCCCAGTGACCTCTCCACATCCCTTCCCGGCCTTGCTCCCCACGGGCCCTGCAGCATCTGGGGGGGTGCGGCCCTCGACAAAGTGGGTGGCCGGTGGGAGGGAGGAGCCTTGAAGCCCCACAGGGTCCAGCTGTCTCCCGGGCCCTGCCAGGCTGGGCCAGCAGGAGGTGGGGTCCAGCTGGGACATCCGGCCCATGGGGCTCCCCTGCCATGCCCACCCACCCCATCTCACTATGCAATTCCAGCCCAAGCACCATTCCCTACCTACCCGGGACCCCTGCCCAGCCCCGGGGGGGGGTGGGTAGCCTCCCTGGGCTCCAGCCGGGGGGCGGGCAGGGGCCGGGGCCTTCTGTGTGGGACTTTTTGTTTAACCATAATGGTTGTGCGCTGTACCACTTTGTTATATATAACATATCGCTCAATATAATTTTGTTAAGACTCTGACCCTCCCAGTTCCCCTCCTGACCCTCGCCCCCTCCCCCGCAGTGTGATTTAGGGCCCTGAGCGGGAAGGGGGAACTGGGGCTCAAACCACTCAGCATCTTCCTCCGGCACCTTCCTCCAACCTCCGTAGGGCCATGGCTGTCTGTGCTGTCGCTGTGGTTTTTTATTTTTGTTTTCGTTTTTTAACTGGGTTTGGGGTTTGATTTTTATTTCTTTGGGGGCTTTATTTTTCTTGGCAGATAACTAAAAATCTCGTCAATGTAATTTCTGTGGTTTCTACTCAGCTTGGGTTCCATGTTTTAAAATAAACAAATTTTAAAAAACAGGGCTCTTTCTCCGAGTTGATTTGGCTCCTACCCAGCGTGTGGGCAGTGTGGTCACGTGCTGGGGAGCCAAGGGGGGGGGCGGCCCAGTTCGCAGCAGGAGGGGGTGGGGGTAGGAGCGGGGAGCCGACCCAGGAGCGGGGGAGTGGGTTGCCGGATGGGCCGGAGCGGTTGTCTTGACATCCTAAAAGCCTCACTTTGCAGGCTGGACGTGCCCTGGGGCGGCCCGGGGTGCCTGCGCGGCCACCTGGGGAGGGGACAGGTCTGGCCCTGGGCAGGGGTGCTGGAGGGGGCCACGTGGGAGCAATGGTGAGTGCCCGGGAGGGGCACTTCCTGAGCCCCACTGTGGGGGCATCTCCAGTCCCTGGCCTCCCAGGAGCCGTTCCCCCACCCCAGGCGGGATGGTGGTGGGAAAAGGAGGAAAGGAGCCCCGGTGTGCGCTCGGAGGCCAGCAGGGACCCACCTGCCTCCAATCACGCACCCAATTGCCCACCCAAAGCGAAGACACAGGTGTCTCCTTGCCCAGCAACAGCCCAGCCAATGAGAAGCCGCCACGCGGGTCTCCTCCAATGGGCTCCTGTCCGGAGCAGCCCCGCCTCCCCGTCCCGCTGCAGAAGCAGGCTCCGCCCCTTTACTCTCGCGGCGTTTGTGCGTCGAGTGCGGGTGAGGCTCCGAGTTGCTGCGCCCCAGCCCAGGGAAGCTCGTTTTGCCCCGAGATGACTGGCTGCTCTGATCTGAAGGTTAGCAGTCATTCCTGTTCTCATCTGAGAAATGGACTCCGGAAGGTGCCACGCACTGCCGCGCGGAGCTCTGGGAGGTTGCTGGTGAGCTCACCTTCCGTGCAGGGGGCTCAGAGCCCCTTGGAACTGGGGGGACGCGCCCTTTGACCAGGAAAGCCTTGGTCTCCCGTGCCTGGGGCGCAGGTGGGCGAGGCACCTGCAGGGCCCTGTGGAAGACCCCAGCCTCTCCAGTGGCATTGCTGTGAGTGTGGGGGTGGGCAGGGGCGCGCTGGGGTGCCCCAGTCCCCGATTTGACCCGCTGGGGGGGAGGGGAAGGGGGTCCAGAACTGGTCAGCTCTGAAGAGGGGTGGACACATTGGAAGCTTCTGAGGTGCCGTGTGGTAAGGAGAGTGAACTGGAGACATGGGACCAAGGAACACAAAAGGCAGGAGAGCCCAGGCACTTCCCGCCCCTCCTGGACCTCAGTCTCCCTGTATGTCAGGGAGGGCACAGTGACGTCCTGGTTCTCGAAGCAGCCACATTCCGTGGTTCACAGCCCCTCCATCTTGTAAGCCGGCAGTGGAGCACCTTTGGGTCCCTCGGTCTGACCCTGACCCTCCTGCTTCCCTCTCCCAAGGACCTCTGTGATTGCATTGGACCCACCTGGATAGTTCAGGATAATAATCTCCCCATCTCGAGGTTCTTAATCTGCTCACATCTACGAAGTTCCCTTTGCCATGAAGGTAACATATTCATCGGTTAGGGAGATGAAGGTGTGAACATCTTTGGGGGCTACTCTTCTGCCCCACAGGGGAAGCTGGTCTTGAGGATATCTGGGCAGAGAGAACAGCCAGTGCAAAGGTCCTGAGGTGTGTTCACGCAAGGAAGCGAGGGTCACTGGAATGGAGAGCAGAGGAAGGGTGGTCCGAGAGGAAGCAGAGGTGTGAGGATCTCAAAGGGCCTGTGGGTCTCATAAGGCCCTGGAGACTGGCTCTGCGGGAGGGGAAGCCATGGAGGATCTGAGCGGACCGACACCACCTCATACCGTTCGTTTTAACGGTATGGGCCGAGCTGGCGAGTTGGGAAGGGAGCCAGGGCAGAAGCAGGAGAGCAGAGAGGAAGCTTTGGCCACGGTGCAGGCCAGAGCTGAGGGCAGCCCGGGCGGGGTGCTGGCCAGCCAAGCAGTGGTGAGAAAGCCCTGGGTTCTGGAAGGAACGCCAACAGCACTTTCTGGCACACTGTGGGGGTGGGTGTGAGGTTTGGGTGGAGCTGTGGCGGGGGGGGGGGGGGTCTGTGGTGTCATAAACGGAGATGGGCAGCTGGGGAGGAAGCAGGTTTGCGATCAGGGGTCAGTGGTCCACTTTGGACATGTTGAGCCTAAGATGTCTATTGGGTCCCCCCGGGGAGGTATGGAGAGCAGGGGGAACAGCGAATCGGGGGGGTCAGGGGAGAGCACTGGGCGGCGACAGCCAGCTGGAGTGTTTGTCTTGGGTACTGTGTTGAAAGCCACGAGCCAGGGTGACGTCCCCCAGGGAGTGGGTGCCAAAGAGGAGACAGCAGAGCCCATGTTTGGGGTCGGGAGTGGGGAGGAGCGACCAGCGAGGCAGGAGGAGTCCAGGACAGGGGGCATCCTGAGAGCCGCACGAAGACAGTGTGGAGGAGAGACAAGGGACCGTGTCACGTGCTGCCGATCGTGAGGTTCCACAAGTGCAGGAAGTGACCCGTGTGCTCAGCCACCTGGACACCGCTGGAGTCTTGGACAAGAGCAGCTGTGATGAAGCCTGATGGCTGGCTCGGGAGAGCCTGGGGGAGGCCGCGGGCATAGCTCGTCGGTGGAGTGGCCTTCCTGAGTCACCAAGAAGGGTGGGACCCAAGTCCATAGACAGGAGTGTGGCCCCCCTGCTGGCCTGGTGGTCAGAGCATTTGGGCATGGGTGGGGGTTGGGGGGGTCTCATGAAGTAGGGAGGCCAGAGGAAGTGGGGGGCTGGGGGCAAAGAAGGTACAGCCCCCCCCACCCTGGGGCTGTGGGAGAGCCAGAGAGGAGGGACAGAGCGGGGACAGGAGATCCCCCAAGGGCCCGAGGCTCCATCTGGAGCTCAGGGTGAGACTCCCCAGAGGGCAGTGTTTCCGTGCAGCTGCCCAGGTGGGGAGGGCGGGCGCAGGAGGCCAGACACCAGAGGCTTGGCTGGGAGAGGACGTGGAAGCAAGAGGCCACGGGAGGTGCAGGTGAGTTCACGGGCCTGAGTGGACCTGGGACTTCAAGCAGGGGAGGACGAGCCCATGAGGTGTGAGGGGGCTGGGGGTCCAGCAGGGTCAGGAAATGGGAGGGAGGGAGCTGGACAGACAAGAGGTGGAGGCAGAGTGGGGTCGCAGGGCAGGCAAGGTCTGGGGAGTGACGCAGGAGTGGACGCAGGAGCAGGGTGGGAGAGAGAGCCTGTGTGAGCCAGGAGCCAACATTTTCCGGAAGGAGGGGCCTGCGGACCCCCACAGTGGGCAGCAGGCGTGGCGATCCCACCACCGGGAGGCCAGGAACGAGGAGGGTCTGTCAGTGGTGGAAAGAGCATCTCTCCAGGAGTGAGGCAGGCATGTCCAGCAGGCGGCGCTGGGCGCCCAGAGGACGGGAGACTGCGGGGGGACCCGTCCAGGAGCTCAGGACATTCTGCATTCCCTGCCAGTCCCCCTGACCGCGGCGCGGCCGGTCTGGGGCTCACCGTGGCTCTGCTGAGGGGACGACCCAAAGATCCCGCCAGGACGGGCCACGAGGACATGCAGCGACCAGCCCCCCTCAGAGCCAGGGCGCGGGACGGCGGCCGGGGTGGCCGGCTGGAGCTTGCCTCTTGGCCAACCACATACTGGTAAGAACTTTCAGGTTCGTGATGTGACCTTCGAAGGGCAAGGGGCGTGCCCCGGGGTGCTGGGGGTTCCTGGGGAAGGTGGGTTTGGGCAGGGGGAGAAAGCACCAGCTCTCACCACCAGCTGGTACCCGAGGACCGAGGTGGATTGCACCCTGAGTCGGGGGGTCCCAGAAGCCTGCCCGGAGCCAGTAGGGGGCACGTGGGGGGGGCAGCACAGCTCTCAGCCCTAAGTCAGTATGCTGACATAACCTCGACCACCGCGAGGGGGCTCAGACAGGAGCCTCCCCCCCCCCCAGGCCCCTGGGTTCCTCCTAGTGATGGACCAAGTGCTGGGCTCAGAAAGGGCTTGGGAAGCGGGGGTCACCTCCAAGAACGTTCGGCCAGGCCAGGGCTGGGGTGGGCAGCAGCCGGACGGGCCAGTTGGTCTGACAGAAAGATGGGGCTGGCTCTGGTCTTCCCCTTACCCCCAGCCCAGGCCTAGAAGGGGCAGGACTGGCTGAAGCCCCCAGCAGGGAAGAGAGCCTTATGGCGACCCAGTCCGCTGCCCGTCCTCCCTCCCAGCCTTCCAGGCATCCTGAGCAGTTCCCCCTCCGCACCCCTGCCGGGCTGTGCCGAGACCCAGATGGCCGCCTCTCCCACCCCACCTCTGGAAAGCCCTCCTTTCCATCGGGCTCAGATGCACCTCTGGGGCCAGTGGGCTGGGATGGCCCCAGGTGAAGGGAAGTGTGTTTAAACTGAGCAGGGAAGGGCCCCACCCGCACCCCTCGGCCCCTCCCGGACCTGGACCACGGAAGCCGAGGGGGTGGAGGGGCACCCAGCAGCCCCTATGGTTGCAGTGTTATCTTGAAAGCCCACAAATGATGGGCAGTTTGAGGGGGGGAGCATGACACCCCTCAGCCCTGCCCTGGGGGAGAGCGAGGTCAACGCTTCTGCTGTGTGACTCATCTTGGGGGAAGGCCCCTTCCTCACACCCCTGAGGGCAGCAGATGGGAGAAATCTGCCCCTGCTGGACCTGCTTCCCCTTCTGAGGAGGAACCATCCTCCCTCCCTCCGTCCCTCCCCTCTCCGTCCCTCCCCCACCCAGCTTTTCCTTGAGAAGAGGGAAGGGCCCCAGGGCTTGAGCCCCCACCCCCATGCCTCCCAGACCCAGAGCCCTGAGGACTCATTTATCCCTGTTCTCAGATGAAGGCCTCAGCTCCCAGGGCCTCCTCCCCACACTGGACAGTTTGGACCAGCTGTGACGACCAGGTGACCAGGTACGTCCCCAACTCTGGGGCAGGCTCCACCTGTCCCCGCGAGGGCTGCAGGGCCCCGCCAGCTCCGCGGGGAGGCTCCTGCCAGTGGCTGGGCCCTGGGTCGACACTCGGGCCAGGGCAGGGGGCTCCTCTGACTCCCCCCGGGGTGGGGGGCAGGAAGGAGGCCCTTGGCGTCTGCCTGCAGGTGGTTGCCCCCCAAAACCTGAGCAGCCCCCTTTCCTCAGCATGTCCGCGAGAGTGCCCTCCGGACAGGGATCAGGCTGTGATGCTGAGGTCCCCCCATTGCCCCCCCGTCACTGCCTACACCCCCGGGACAGCTGCCCCTCCAGCCCTTCTGCAAACCCCACTCCACTGACTTAGGGCTACACAAGGCCGAGGTGGGGTCAGGCCCTGGCCAGTTGCCCCCAGGCCCAAGGAGCCTCCAGCAAGCCTTGTGAGGAAGGGGGGGGGGCCTCCCGGGCCACACACTGCACATGGGGGTGCTGGGTATGTGAGCACAGGGCTACTGGGATGGGACTGGCATCGGCAGGTCAGGGGTGGGGACAGGAGGCGCTTTGCAAACACTTGTCTTTATTCTGACATGTTGAGAAGGTTAACCGTGGAGCAGAGCGGCCAACATGGAGGTCCCAGGGGACTTGGAGCCCAGGGGGTGCAGCGGGGGCTCTGTGTGAGGAAGAGGGCGTGCCGGCTGCCCCCCCACCCTGCCAAGGCTGCATGTGAGGAAGAGCGAGCAGCAGGGAGTGGGCAGAAAACAAGGTCGGTGTGAATCCTCGTCCAGCCTCCGTCCAGCTGGCCTGGGGGCCCAGCTCCGGGACCAGTCCAGGCATGGAGCCCCTTCACAGAGGCGAGGTCGAATGTGGGGTCCCCAGCACAAGGGGAGGCCAGGATCCAATACCACCAGGCCTCTGAGTTTGAGCTCTTTACCACCCCCGCCAGCTCAGTTGCCTGACCTTGGCTGTCACTGGCTCTGAGCCTTAGTTTTGCCATCTGCAAAATGGGACAAGAATATGGCCTCTTGTGAGTTTGTGATGGGGATGAAGCCAGATGAGGAGGTCCCAGGCTGGGCCCCCATGAGCCCCCTCCCTCCTCCGGGGAAGGCTAGGCCCACACAAGCTGGAGCTACAGAGCCTATGGGCTGCTCCTCTGGGTGAGACCTGCCGATCCAGCCCCCCCCCCCCCCCCCGACCACTTCCACGGTGCCCTGGGCTGGCTGCGCCTCTTGGGCACCTGCAGGTGGCTCTCGGGAGTCCCTTCTATCCGTCTCCCCCACAGGAGCGCGAACAGGCCCCCAGGCCCCCTGGAGCCCTCCGACAGACCTGTGACAGACCTGTGTCTCTGGCCCAACTTCCAGCAAGACCAGGACCCCCCGGGTTGCCCCAAAGAGCACCTTTATTCACAGCAAAGGACGTCACCATAGCAACCACACTTCAATTCCCTGAGAACTTTTCCATTATCGTTCGCTTTCCTAGCTATGTCTTTGCAGAAAGAAAAACAGAAGACAGAACACGCCCCATGGGCCTGCGGGAGACGGGCACCGTGCAGGACGGGGCGCGGGCAGTCCGGAGGCCGGGACATATAAATACACGGAGTGGCGGACATTTCCCTCCGTTTAAACAACAAAGATTATCTCAAGTTTGGCTTCTGCTTTTTCTGATCCACAGAAAAGATAAACCCACCCCCCCCCAAAAAAACAAAAACACCCTACCTTTTACCCACCCCCTTACGAAAAACAAGCACAGTAAAAAAATACTGTCACAAATATTTACAGGCACGCCCACTATGGGCGACGTTCTCTCGACTTCGGAGAGGAGATAAAATGCTCAGCTCTGTCTCTCCATCACGGGGAGACAAAGAGACGGCGGTGAGGGAGGGTTGGGAGGGGAGCCCGTTTCCCTAGCCACACGGCCACTAGGGGCTTCCGGGGGGGTGGGGGCTGCTAGTCCTCTAAGTCCAGAGCTCAGCGGGAGAAGGGGGCTCGGGCCGCTCCTCCCAAACCCAGCTTCCTTGCACTGAGCCTGGCTCGGCTGTGCTGGGGGCTCTGGGCCCCCCCCCGCCCCAGCACAGGGCCTGCACCCGACAGGGAGGGAAAGGCACCTGCGTATCCCTGCAGGGCAGCCCCTGATCCCCACGCTGCCGAAAGACCCCGCAGTAATAAGAAAACTGCCCTCAGAGTGACCTCTGATGCACATCCTCTGGGATGGGGCTCTGGAGCCCGCGGCCCCACGGGGCAGACAAGTGGCCCTTGTGCTTGCTTCTCGGCAGAACAGAACTGCCCAGCAGCCTGCTCCATGGACGGGCACGCGGTGCGCGCACACACACACGTAGGCACGGCCCTGGGGGAGCCTCGAATGCCAAGGCCAGGGCGGCACAACACAGGTCCCCGGGCCCTTTGGATACCAGGGGCGCCCGAGGACGGGGTCTCAACCACGGCTGCTAGAAGACGGCGCTGTGGGGACACCACGGTGTGTCCGGGTACAGGTGGCAGTGGATGGAGCGGAACCTGTGGGGACAGAGTAGGGTCAGGTCTGTTGGGGGGGAGAGGGTGCTGAGCACCCATCTTCAGACCCACAGCAGCAGAGGGGCCCTGGTCCACCCTGAGCAAGGCTCCTGGGGGTCTGTAGTCCTGCTGCTTCAGTGTACCAGCCCCAGCAGACCCCCCCAGACAACCCCTCCAGCCCCAGCAGACCCCCAAGGAATCCAACGTAAGGCCCAGCCTCTCTCTGGACCTGCTTCCTCACCTGGACGGGTCAGCCTCCACCGAGAAGGGCCCCTTCATGTGGATGGCATTCCGCTTACTCTCAAACATGCCGTAGCTGAGGGTCACCTGTGGGGGGAAGGGAGGGCCTAGGTGAGACCAGGAGAGGCCCCCACGTCCCCAGCTCTGTCCACGGCTGTCCATATGGTTCTGCGAGAGGGAACAGCCTTGCCTTCTGCCCTCCCTCGGCCCAAGGAGGCAGGCCTGTGAGTCCCGCTGCACCACACCCCACCTGCTCTGCACAACCCAGGAAAAGTCTAGGGTGGAGGCCTCAGCGAAGGCTAGTGGAGTGCCCGGCCAGGGCCAAGAGAACCCCCAAACAGCACAGAGTAGGTGTCCCAGGATTTGAGCAGGGTCCCGCTGGTGGGGGGGTGGGGGTTGGGTGTCCGAGGGGCAGGCAACAGTGGGGCCCTTCCTATGTTCCCTGTTTAAAACAGTGACTCCACCCTCCCTCCTCCCTCCCCCCCCCCCCCCCCCCCCCCTCCTTTGGGTTGGTTTTCCCCCTCCCCCCCCCCCCGGGCCTGGGAGGCGCACCTGCTCATGGAGCTCCGAGGCGGGCACCTGCTGCAGGTTCTCCAGGTGGGAGTGGAAGAGCCCGCTGCGGATGAGGGGCACGCCCAGCAGGGCCTCCACGATGTAGCCGATGGTGCAGTCATCCGGCAGGCGGATCCGCTCGGCCGTGCTCATGAAGTGGCCCCTGCTGCAGGACAGGGCCCGGCCCATGAGCAAAGGCGGGAGCTGGACACCTACTGGGAGCCCAGCCGGACCCAGCCAGCCAGAACCCAGCCGGGGATGAAGAAGCCAGACCCGGGAGGAAAGGAGGGGAACATGCCCCCTGCAGAGCAGGGTGTGGACCAGAACACTGACCAGCTGGCCCGTCAGCAGCTCCGTCCCTCCCAGAAGCCCCGCACAGCACCCTCCTCTGAACCGGCTGGATAATTCTGAGTCGGGGTTACCGGGCGAGCGGAGAAAGGAGTCCTGCCCGATGGTAGTGACCAGTGGGGGGGGTTGTGACTCAGCCCGCCCTTGCACGTGAGGCTGGGGACACCCGTCGCTGGGAAGGCCTTGGCACCCAGGGCAGGCTCAGCCCGGGGCCCAAGGGCACTCACCTGGCCCACGGGCTCATCTTCAGGGCGAGCCCACGGCTGATGCAGAAGCCCGCCCCGCCGGTGGCAAACCAGAAGTGGACAGGGCGCTGCGGGACGGGAGCGTGGTGAGACCCTCGCCCCAGGCTCCAGGGACCCCGTAGGCGTCCTGGCCCCCCGGCTCGGGCCCGCGAGGGCGGCGCACTCACCATCTTGTTCTCGCTGACCCTCTCTGTGGCCTGGATGGGCCTGTCCAGGCTGGGCTTGCCGATGTACACGTCCTGCGTGTGCGGGTAGCCGGCCAGCAGCCGCAGCAAAGCCCTGACGTTGACGTAGTTGTCGTCGTCCACGTGGCAGAACCACCTGCGGAGAAGCCACCGGGAGAGGGAGAGAGAGCGCGTCAAGGGTGGCGGGCCCCAGGGCGGGGACCTGCAGGGGACGGACGGGGCGCGCTCCTCGGGACACTCACTTCCTCCCCGATTCGATGAAGTGGTCGTACTCCACTGCCATCTTGCAGGACAGCGCCTGGCGGCTGTGGGCAGCCGAGCAGTTGGTGTTGACCACGTTGCCTGGGAGCGAGGGAGGGGCTGTAAGCGGGTCGAGCTGGCTCAGAGAGGTCAGCGGCCGACACCCGCCCCCCCCACCCGTGAGAGCAGAGCGGACGGAGCGGGTGACCGTCCCAGGGCGCCCTGGGTTCAAGCTGTGCCCCGAGGCGGCCCCCTCCCACTGCCCCCTCCCCAGCACAGGGCTCCCGCCCGGGGATCACATTCCCCCCACTCCCAGCCCAACCCCCTCCGGGGCAACCCCGGCCCGCCCCTGCCCATTCAGGCGGCTTTTTCCCAGCACCGGCCACCTGTTGCCGCCACATCAGCTCAAAGGGCCCCGGGAGCTGAAAGGACCTCATTTGCATGAGAATTGGGTGCCCCCCCCCCCCAGTGATGGGGCGGGGCATTGAGCAAACCAGTTGAGTAAACTGCCCTCTCTGGCCCGTGGCCTCCGTGACCTCTCCGGAGGGGAGGGGGGAGCGGAGGAGGGAGGGGACAGTTCCTCCCAGGAGTGGAGCCCCCCCGGCCTCCCCAAGTCCAGGGCTCACCCGTGCGCCTGGCCAGGGCTTCATCGTCCCCGTCGGTGAAAATGAACGTCTGGAAGGAGAAACGTGGCCTTGAACAGGCGGCTCTGTGTCCCCCAGCCCCGGGCCACGGAGCGGGTGCAGGCCCGGGCACCCTGAGGCTTCAGCAGCTACAGCTCAGTCACACCCACTCTCCACCCTCCCGTGGGCCTCAGTTTCCCCACGTGCACCCATGTAGGTAGTCTCAAGTGTCCAGCCTAAGCAGAAGCAGGGCCGGGACTCCTGCAGACCCCACCCTCCCATGTCGACAGCTGGGCCCAAGGTCGCCCGGCGGCTGTGCCGGCACGAGCCAGGTGGGGCGCCCCGCCCACCCGCCAGGTGACCGGCTCCTCGCCCGCCCCGCACACCTGGCAGGGCACACACCCTTATTGACACAGCACCCAGCCTGCGGGAGGGGGCAGAGGGCCGGGGGGGGGGGGGACAGGCAGAGGAGGTCGGCTTTGGGAAGCCAAGTCTCAATCAGTCAGGGACAAAGGCCTCTGCTGGGCGGCTGCCAAGCCCTGGCGGACAAAGGGCCCGGAGGGAGGATGAATCACCAGGCATTGTCCGCCAGCTTTGTCCTGGGCCGCACGGCGAGGGGCGCCGGGCTGGCCTTAACTCGGCCGCGTTAAGCGGGAGTGGCCGCGCTGCCCATTACCATACAGCTGGCCTGGTTAACTGGGCTGCGCTGGGTGAGAGGTCCGCCGGGCAGGGGTGCGGCCACAGCACTGCAGTCCTGGGGCTGGGCCTTCAAGGCCGCCCCCCCACGCCCCGGCCGGTGTGACTAGCCGGCCAGGTCACCTTCCCTGAGACTAAGAAGGCACCACTGTGCTCTGGAAACTCCAGCGGGCAGGAGGGTTGAGGCGGGAAACGGCGGGTGCGCCAGCCTGCAGATCAGCACCCCCCACCCTCCTGCTCAGGCAAGGAAATCCAGGCTGGCACACAGGCTTTGCCCAAGGCCACATCAAGGCTCTACCTGGGCCAGCACAGCGCCACCCCTGCCAGGATCGCTCCGGGGGGGGGGCACCGGGGCGGAGCCAGGAGCTGCCGGCACCCGCCTGGGCCCGTCAGCACACGGGGAGGAATGTTCCTTCCTCTGCCCGGCCCGCCCAGCGCGTGCCGCCCAGCGCATCCAGGCCTGGCTGAATGCAAAGCCTGGGGCCTGGTGGGGACGGGTGCTCTGAGCACAGGCAGCAGAACCCCCACCTCCATGCCCACCAGACCTCAGTTTCCTCGTATGGGTCCAAGGGAGGATCCAGCATGTGCAGGCCCAGAGCACAGTACGCATCCAGCAACCTGGGAGACCCAGCTGGGGTCCCCACCCTCCTTTCGGCGGCCCCGGCTGCTTGCCCAGCCTGACCCCAGACCGGAGCCCAGACTCAGGTGAAGCCACAAGGTGCCGATCACACCTTGTTGTGCGCTGGGGAAGGGGCAGGCCTGGTGGACACCCTCTCCATACTCGCAGCCCCTCCTTCCAGAGCCCTGCAGGCACCCCAAGGCAGCCCGCACGCACGGACTCGCACCCAGCCCCCCGCCCACTCCCCAGCATCGCAGCCCAGGAATGCTGTGGGAGGCTGAGGCGGCCAGTGCGGACGCGCCGCTGCCGTCCCTGGATTAGAAGGAAAATGCTTTCTTAATGAGATCAAGCGGGGCCTGTTCTCCCGCGCTCTGGTGGTGCCCTAAAAACCCAGCCCAAGGCTACGGAGATTAAAGTCACCTTTGTTCAGCTGGGGGGAGAGCAAGGCGGGCGGCCTGGAGAGGAGTAAAGGGAGGGTGGGGCTGTGGGGGTGTGAGGGTGCCAGGCCTCCCATCTCCCTACATCAGAGCGACCGGCAGAGGAGGGGACAGGCTGCCTGGCGGTTCAGAGCCTCAGGATCCCCTTCTGTCAAATGGGCACAAGAGCTCACCTGTACCCAGAGCAAAGCACGGACACGGACTCCCTTCTCTGGTCTCCCTAATGGCCCTGAGAGGTGGGCACCATTACTACCTGAGTGGACACTGGGGACGCTGAGGACCAGAGAGGGGCAGCCTCCAGCCTGTGGTCAGACGCGGGGGCAGACGTGGTGCCAGCCTAGCCCCAAGTGCCTTCCGGGACTGAGCCCGCCCCACCCCGCCGCCTGGCCGGCCAGGCCTCCTCCCCACTTCCCCGACGATGGGGCTGGAGGAGGAAGAGCAGGGCAGCGAGGGCGGCAGGGCTGGCCCAGAGCGGGCGGGGGGACACCCACAGGAAGCGACATTGTTCCTGGAGCTGCGATTCAAAGAAACACAGGATGCCAAGCTCTCCCCTAGCAATTGTGGCCGCTGTGGTGGCAGCCGCTGCAGCCTGGCCCGCTCCTGGGAGGGGTGGGGGAGGGATGTGGGGGCCGAAGGTCCAGCCCCTCATCCTGGACTTTGAGGACTGTCTCAGTGTGGCCCCTGCTGACCAACCCCCACCCCCCATCACTCCAGTTGCTGGAAGTTTCTTCTTACACATGCTCCATGCTGGTCCTGTCTGTCTAGCTCAAATGGCACCTCCTCCAGGAAGTCCTCCAACCCTCCACGTGGGTCAGATGCCCACTCTCAGCTTGCACAGCCTCTCTGGGTTTCCCCCCACCAAAGCCCTGACTCCTCTGCGTCCCCCTCCCCCATCAGACTGGGCCTGATTCACCATGCGCAGGACTGGAAGAGGAGGGCCCTGGGTCATGACAGTTTCAAGGACCCCCTCCCCCACAACGCGATGTGCAGCCTCGGCTTGCTGTGACACATGAGCCGATGCTGGGGGCAGACGCAGCCTCTCCTGGGTGGGTTCAGCCGGCAAGAAGGAAACCTGAGTGGCCCTTCAACAGGGACCTCAAGGCCCAGGAGAGTGACGGCCCCCACCCCGACCCTGGGTAACTGTTGGGCTCATTCCCTCTGCCTCCAGGTTTTGCCAGTCCCCTTCCAGAGATGAGGCGACGGAGGGTCAGAGAGGCCTCAGGTCTTGCCCAAGATTACCCACCTGGGCTTGGGACTGGTACCCAAGACCCTTCGACCACATCCCCTCTGCTGGAGAAAGCCCCCCAAGTCCAAGACGAGAGGTGCTCCCTCGGAGCTGGTGGTGGCCCAGCAGGAGCCGAATGCTGCCAAAGGTCACCCAGCAGGGAGGCAGGGTCCTGGGGGGTAGGGTGCCTGGCTCAGGGATGGTGCCCCACAAGGGCTGTCAGTCAGGGATGGGGGGGGCCCGGCGGCCCTCTCATCACCAAGCAACCTGAGTGGCCAGCTCGCAGTGGCGGTTCCCATGGAGCGCATAGCTGCGCACAAGAGGCCGGACGCCTTTCTCCGTTGGAGAAAGGGGCTTTGTTACCTTGCCCAAGCGGCCGGCGTGAGAGCCGCCGGGCGCTGGGAATCCTAACGGCCCGGCGGCCAAACAAAACCCACGGCCCCCGCCGCCCCCTCCCGCCAGCCCGCTGAGCCCCTGGGAAAGGGGTTGCTGCTTTCCCAGGAGGCTGCCACGGGGCTCCCAGGGCCCCCTCCCCACACCGGAACCAGAAAGAACCCTTCCCCACCCCCAGCCCCCGGACCCCATCATGACCTCACCAGAACCCTGTCCCCAAACAGGGCTCCACCACGCCAGAAGATCCCAGGCCTTGAGGTTTAAACAGGGAGGAAGGGGTGTGAGGTCCTCTCTGAGCCCTCACCCTGGTCAAGAGTCCCTCAGCTTCACCCCAGATGCCCACTTAGTCCCTTGAATCTCCCAGCCCACGGCTGTTCCCTCAATACCCCTCCCCTGGCAGGGCCCACACTGCCCCGTCCCGCCCCAACCCAACCGTTCTGCTGCAGCCTCGAGGGAGATTTTCAAAGTGGGGTGTGTCTTTATTATGTGTAGGAAGTCAATGCTCAACTAGGGTGCAGTAAGCACAAAGTTCAAGGCTCCAAAGACTCCTGTGCTCTGGGGACAGGATCTCTGCACAGACCCCCAAACCCCAGTGCTCTCTCTGGAAAGGGATTCTCCAGGGCTCACCAACACACACCCCAACTCCAAATTATCTTTAACAATGACTTGCCCCCCATCCCATAGAAAAGACTCATGAGAGAGGGGACCAGCCCTATACCGGGGGTTCTAACCCCCCACTCCACCACTCAGGAAAAAGTCTTCCTCCCCAGGGCAGGGTCTGAGCCCAGGTGGATGCCACACGAAGAATCTGCCTTGTGGAGGTTTGGGGACAATAGCACCTTATTAATGCACTCCAATGCTTGGGCGGGGGGGGGGGAGAAACATCACAGAGCACCAACCCCAAGCAATGGCAGCTGGTAGGATCAATTCACACCATCCAGGGCTCTGGAAGTTGGATGGGGTCGGGTCCCCCTCTGACACTTGCACAACTCAATGGGGAGAGTGGCCCCATCAGGCAGACCGGGCTGGAAAGGGATGGACTGGCGTCACTCCCCCAACATAGTCCCGGCAGCTGGACAGATGTGCAGCCTGGCGCCCATCGGATACTGCCCCCGGCTGCACAAGACGGCACCCCCCTACCCCGCCCAGGCCGTGGGGGCTCACCATCTCCTTGTGGCGCGAGATCCAGGTCTCCAGCAGCAGATCGAGGCGCGCGCGGTGAAACTTTCTGGTGGTCTTGACCGCGATGAAGACGTCGTGGGGCGCCAGCGACTCGGCCGGGGGCTGCCGGGGGCCGTCGGCGGGGCGGGGGGCGCCCCCGGGCGGCGGGCGCGCGTCTCTGCGCGCGCGGGTCAGCAGGCTGAAGTACTCGGACAGACTGTGCACCTCGCGGGCGAGCGCAACGGGCGCCGCCGCCGCCTCCAGCCCGGGCGCCGGGGCCGCCCCCGCGGGGCCCGCCAGGCTGCGCAGCGCGCGTCGGCCGCGCTCTGCGGGCACCGGGGGCGGCGGCGGGTCGGCCGTGAGCACCAGCAGGCAGGCGAGCAGCGCGCCCGCCAGCGCCAGCAGCAGGCGTCGGCCGCAGCGCTTGAGCATGGTGGGGTGGCGGCCGCCGGCGCGCCCTGCCCGCTGTGCCCTGCCCTGCCCTGCCCCGCACACCGGCGCCCAGGAGCCCGGGTCCCGCGGCGCGTTCGGCTGTCCACTGCCCGCGCCCCGCGCTCTTAAACCTCCCCGCCGGACTCCGCCCTCCGGGGGCGTGGTCCTCCGCGAGGCTCCGCCCCTACCGCGCGCTCACTGGCTCCGGGGCCCTGGGGCGGGACCTCGCGCGGGTCGCCCCCCGAGACTCGCAGCGCCCACGTGGGGCCGCGGCGGGGGTCTGGGAAAGGCCCGGCGGGCGCCGCCGCCCCGCCCCCTGTGAGCACGTGCACGCCCGCCCCGCCCAGGTCGTCCCCCGCGGGCGGCCGAGGGGCGTGGGGCCTTGGGCCCGGCTCGCCCCGGTGGCCCCGAAGGGGAAGCCAGGCTGGCCAGCGCCGGCGGGACCGCACGGGGCGTCTGGCACGCGGAGGGGGTTCCGGCCCGGGGGCTTCAGGCTCCGCAGTCCCGCAGGAGACGTCCTCACGTGCTCGCGGTGCCCTGCCCCTCCCAAGCCCGGCGCCCTCCCCTTGGGGTGCTGCGTGCCCAGCATAGGGGGCGGCGCCTGGGTGGACCTGAGCGCACCTAAGGCAGCGGTGATTAATACTGCGGAGTTGAGCCCCCCCCCCCCGAGCCACGGGCGGAGACCCGTGGTTCCACCGAGGAAGGCCCCGGTCCAAAATTCCCCCTCCCGCGCCCTGCCCCCCCCCCCCGCCCCGAGCTGATTTCCTCGAATTCCAGCCCAGCGGCGGGGGTGCGGAGCTGGTCCCCGAAGTCCTCCGGGCGCCCCGTGGCGAGAAGAAACTGAAGTCGCCCCGCCCCTCGCGGGATGAAAGGCTGCTTTCTGTCCCATTTGGTCCCTCTACGCTCAGGCCAGATGTGGCCCAGCTGTGCCCCCGCCCCGCCTCCCCGGCACACGGCGGCCCCCACCCCCAGGCCTTCCCACGGGCCGGGCCGGCCCAGCGCACGAGCAGGGGCGGCAGGAATGCGCGCCAGCAGCCGGGGTGAGGGTGAGGGGCGAGGGGCCCGGAAGTGGCCAGGGGGCCCCTGGCGCAGGATCAGGGTCTGAGCTCCCTGCCCTCAGCATCTTCCGGAAGCGCAGCTGGGGGCGGCTCTCCGCTTGGCTGAGTCTCCTTCCCCTCCCTCTCGGCTCTGACGTCCCCTCCTCAGGAGGCCCTCTGTGACCCCCCGGGGCCCCGCGGCCCATTTAGCGCTCGCTCTGCCCACCGGCCAGTTCTCCTCACAGCCCTTAGCCCTCTGCTTGCAGTGGGTCCCCCTTCCTGCACCGAAGGTCCAGTGCAGGAGAACAGGGCGTAGTGGGTGCTCTGTATGGATTCACTGGGTAGATGTCTGCCCCCCAGAAGGTCAAGTGCGGAACAGGGCTGGAACGTAGTAGGTGCTCTGTAAGGATTCACTGGGTAGGTGTCTGCCCACCCCCACCGGGGAGCAGGGAGGCTGTGGCCCATTTGCTCGTGGGGTCCTGGGGCCCTACTCCAGCCCCTCTGTCATGGGGTGTGATGGGGGACAGCGGTTCCCAGGCCTCTTCCTGCTCCCCCCCGCCCCAGGTAATTAGCAGGCGCCACCTCAGGCAGGCAGATGCCCGAGCAGATGGTCCTGGCTGTGCCCGAGTGATAAGTCCCCCGTGGTGTCACCTCCTGCCATAAACCCCTCCCCCATCAGCCCAGCCTTGGAGCCTCGGAGCCTCGAGGCAGCTGGAGGGGTGGGGGTGGGCAGGGGAGAAAAGTTCCCTATGGCTGCATGGGCTGCCCCCAAACAGTAGGCTGAGCCCCAGCCCAGCCTCAAGTCTGAAGTCCCCATGTCCCTTGCCCCACCACCAACTCCCATCTATCCCAGATCTGGGCTATTTTGAGGAGTCTCCTCCGCCACCTTCATCTCTCCTCTGGACCTCTTGGGCAGTCTCCACCCTGGTCTCCCTGTCCCCCATCTACCTGCTCTGTTTTCTTCTGCACTCCGAACCAGACGGCTCTAATCATACCCCACCCCCTCCACACACACAGATCAGAATCTTCCATGAGGAAGCTCCATCAGAGCTCCCCGTTGCTCTGAGTTCAAATCCTGGCCTGGTGCCTACCTATTCCCAGCCCCATTTCTTGCTGAACCCTGCAATCCTCCCTATTCCCCAGCAGCCCAAGCACCATTGTGCCCCAAAATCTTTGCATGAGCTGTGCCCCGTACCTGGGATTCAGGTCACCATACTCGGTGCCCTCTAGATGCTGAGCGTTCTCTGAGAGGTCAAGGGGGAGCAGCACACCGCCGTGGTACCCCACACACCCACCTGACAAGGCCCTGCCGAGGACATGGCACTCCTTGCTTTCCCTGACTTGTGACCTGGCTCCAGCCTGCCCGTTGTGCAGAAAGCAAGGTGAAGCTCGGCGCACCGCTGCCTTGCACGCGGGGAGTGAGGAGAGGGAGCATCTGTACAGAGAGGGACCGCTCCAGCCTGGCGGGGGCTTTCCTGCGCCGCTCTGCAGCCAGGCTGGGGGAGTGGGGGGTCCCGGGTGTGGCTGCCTGTCTGGGAACAGCCGGACAAAGCCTTATAGCATTCTTGTGGGGGCCGTGGGCTTTGGCAAGAGTGATTCAGTTTCTTTGCTGTCAGGAGAATGGAATTTCGTGGTGACTCCTTGAGGTCTAAAAACTGTAAGGGGGTGGCCGGCTTAGCTCCCCCCTCCCCCTTCCCCAAGCCTAGGGCACTCTCCTCCCCTGCCCTTGCCCTAGGCCCAAAGGCTCCCCCCACTAGGGACCCACTGAGCCAAACAGCCAGCCAGCTAGCCCAGCCGTGGGGGAAGGGGAGGTGCTGGGCTCAGGACAGGAAATGGGGAGCTCAGAGGGGATGGGGAGGGCTGACCAGGTTGCCAGGAAGCCCCTGGGGGCCTTAGGGTCCTGGGGAAGGGGGCTGGGAGCACAGGCTGCAGGCAGGCCGAGCACAGCCCAGGGGCTGGGGACCCCTCTGGAGCCAGCCCACCAGCCTTGCAAACCCAGAGGGGCCCCTTCTCTGCTCCCAGACCTCAGACCTGGGATGTTCCTGGCTCTGAGCCTCAGTTTTCCTCCCGTAGCATGAGGGTAACACTGCCGTCCACTTTACAAGGTGCTCGTGGGCAAATCGTCACACAAGCAGGCACGTGGGTCCGTGGGGCTCCTGGGCAGCAGGCGGCTGAACGGCTTCAGAGCTGCCCATTGAAGGTGTATAGAGAGGTGGCCAAGGAAAGGGGGCCCACATGACCACGAGGCCCCGCGGGGCTCTACTCTGCCCCCCATCAGGCTCAGAGGCCGTATGGTGCCCCCACTTGAGTTCGGGCCTGCTTTTCCTGCTGGGGCTCAGCCTGGGGCCTCCTGTGGATGGAGTCAGTCCTACCAGTTTCTGGAAGCTGCTTCTCCACAGGCTCCTGGGGACGTTGAGGCTGGCTTCGTCTGGACTGTCTCTTTTCTGGGAAGATCCCGGAGACATAACGGGTGACCGGTTAACTCGCAGGAAGTCATCTGAAGCAGGTCTGTTCCACGTCCCCAGAGCAAGCCTTCTCCAACCCAGCGGCCAAGCCCAGAGACCGAAGCCTCTGCCTCTATGAGAGCTGGTGGCAGGAAAAGCTGGGCCTCGCGTGGCCCGGCCGGACAGACGGACATGAGGCTGCCTGCCCCCCGCTCTGTGCTGCTGGGAGGGTGTGGGAGGGTACCTGGCAGTAACGGAGCCTTCTACATGCCAGGGTGCCCACGAGCCCCCTCGCAGGCAATGAGTGGCCTGGCCACAGGGGCCCCAAAGCTTCTGGACAAAGAGTCCTGCTGGCAGGAGGAGAGGTAACGAAGAGGGCTTGGCTCAGAAGCCCAGTGCAGCCGGCCCCATGGCAGGAGGGAGAGGCTGCAGGCGGCGGCAGCTGATTCCCATTACTGCAGCTGGGGCGGGCGCTGCCCCCACGAGAAGAATAGACAGCCTGCAGCTGTGAATGGAGCCCCCGGCCCGGCCCGGCCCGCCTGCACGCCCGCTCTGCCCGGAGCCCCTCACCCCCAGGCCACGCTTTGTGTGGTCTTGGGCCAGTTCCCTCTCTCTGTGGAGCTCAGAATTTTACTTGACTTTGTAATAGGGCGTGGCTGCTGCCTGCCCTGCCCTACCCACCCCGGGCTGGTACTCTGCAGGCATGGAGAGCCAATGACCACTGGTGGCCTGGCCCTTCGGCCTGAACCCCGGGGCCTGGCGTGGTCGGAGTGGCCAGGGGCCTTGGCCTAGGTGGCCGAGTAAGGCTTCAGGGGATACCTTTCAAGGCTAGCTAAGTGCTACCTCTTCCAGGAAGTCCTCCCGAAGCCCCAGTGGTATCCGCCCCCATCCTAGTACTGACCACATGAGATTATAACTGCCCATGTCCTTGCCTGCCTCCCCAGCTAGCCTGGGAGCCCTGTAAGGACAGGGGCCCCATCGTGATCCTCATTGGTGCCTGTCCCAAAGTAGGTGCTCAGTAAACACTGGCTGAACAGATGAGTAAAGGGAATAGACAGAGGGATGGAAAGACAAAAAGACAGAGAGATGTCTGTGGATGGCTGGGAAGGTGCTAAGATGCTGGCTACATGAGGGCAGAAACACTGTGTCATTTGGGACTGTGCCCCAGTGCTTAGAAAAGTACATGGCATGTATTAGGTACCTGAGAAACATTTGTTAGATCACAGATGGATGGATGGATGGATGGATGGATGGGTGGGTGGATGGGTGCATGAACAGATTGGGTGGATAGATGGATGGATGAACAGCCTGGGTGGGTGGATATGGATGAACAGACTGGGTGGGTGGGTAGATGAACAGATGGATGGATGGGTGGATGGATGGATGGATGGGTGGATGGATGGATGGATGGGTGGGTGGGTGGACGGGTGGGTGAACAGATTGGGTGGGTGGGTGGGTGGATGGATGGATGGATGAACAGACTGGGTGGGTGGATGGACGGATAGATGGATGGAGGGATGGAGAGATGTAGATATATGGACATACAGAGGCTCAAGGGAGCACCCCCTACCTCTTTCCCTCAAGCACCCAGCCTCGGGGAATGTGGGTTTCAGGGTAAGGAGGCATGGCTGCCCACTGCACTCCGGGCTGGCACGGAGATGAGGCCAGAAGGCAGAGCTGTGGCGGGTGGCAGGGGCTGATGCCCCTAGAAGTTCTCAGTGACCGTATACTGTGTGCCCACCCTGCACTGGGGGCGTTTCCAAACACCACCGCCTGAAGGCTTCTAAAGGTCTCACTCAAACTCCTGATCTTGCATTTTGGACATGGGGGTCCAGAGAGGAGAAGAGGCATGTCCTTGACCCCACAGCCAGTCGAGGAGGGGGCATCTCTCGACCATGGGGCAGCTGCGTCTCTTCCTGGTGGCTCTGCGCGGGGGCCAGACGGGGCTAATCTGATTTGCAGCCCCCAGAAGCAGAACCCTGGCCATGAGCACACATGACTGACGTCCTACAGAGGCCAGACACCCACCGGGGAGATACCAGAGCCACTTTGCCCCAGGCAGCCTTTGTCTTGCCAAGAATGGCTAGCTTGTGCTGTGGCCACGGGGTGGGGTGTGGCTGTCCTGGTGCCTGCCAGGCCCCAGGCATGACCCCTCGCCCCAGTCCTGACCCTGCCCATTTCAGTGGGACCAGAGCCTGGGGGCGGTGGAAGGAGGGGCTCCTGACCGGATGGAGGTAGTGGGCATCCGAGTCTTGCCTCAGATGGATCAGTGTGTGACCCAGGCCAGCTCACTTCAGATGGACCTGCTCAGTGCATGATCCTGGCCTCATCTCTGTAACTCCCTGACCTCAGGCTCCTTCTCTGCAACAGGACTGGAGGTGAGTAAGGAGTAAGTCCCCTCACTCACAGGGGTGGAGAAGGACATGGCATTGACATCTATTTTTGGCTGCCCTGGAAGTGAGGGCTGGGCAAGGTTATATGCCCAGGAGTGGCCATCACACCCACAAAGAGATAAGCCACCACCACGGGACCTATCCATCCACCTGTCTATCTGTCCATACATCTGTCCACTTCACCCAACCATTCAACAGGATCCCTGGGCACTTTCTCCACCCCCGGCTCTGCTTGGCTCTCGGGTAGTTGAGGGGGTGACTCAGACACAGCCCCTGGCCCCAGGGAGCTCACAGTCTTCCTCAGCTCCCAGGTGTCCTCCAAAGAGGTAGAGCATGGTCGGGGTTGGAAGATGGGTCAAGCCCAAGTGTGCCTGGGGCCTGGGCGAGGGGTAATCCACTGTGTGCTGGGGCTGGGAGTAGGGTGCTTCGGGCAAGGCTTCCAGGGAAAGATGGTGACCATCGACCAGTAGCTCGAAGGTTCAGCAGGCAGAGGTGGGTGGGAAGGCGGGGAAGGGGTGCCGCCCAGAGGGGTCTGGAGAGGTGGTGCGCTTTGGTGGGGGTGTAGTTACCAGAGCGGTGGGACAGGAAGCTGGAGAGCAGGAGCCTCCGAGTCCAGGCTCCGGGTCAGGCTGGGGAGGCAATGGGGAGCCACCAAAGGTCTGTGAGCAAAAGGGATGTGGCTCGAGCTGCATTATAGAAGGTCTAGCTGAGACAACAGGAGTCCATCGTGAGCCTCCCTCCAGGCCTTGTGTCCTGCGGCCAGGGCTTTGCTTTCCCTCCTCCTTTCCTCGCGTGGCTCCCAACAGGAAAGCTAGTTCAGGGAGGGTTCCTGGAGGAGGGCAGGACCAGGACCCTCAGGGGTAGGTGGGCCCTGGTGGGATAGGACAGAGACGGGGCTGAGCGCATCCGAGGGAAGGCCAGGCCTCTCTCTGCAGCCTGGTTTCCTTGTATACACATGGTCTGCGGGGACTGGCCCAGAGGTTCTGGGGCTCTGGGAGACGTTTTTGGGGAAAGGCAGAAGGACTGCATCGAGTCGCTACGAGCCAGAGATGCTGCTAAATGCCCTACGGCGTCTAAGGCCCCAAACAAAGAATTTCCCAGCCCACCGTGTCAGGTGAGCCAGGTGGAAGAATGGCCAGCGAGGTGATGGGCCTCGCTCCCGAGGCACGGGCCGCTGTGCGGCGCTCGGGGTGGCTCTCCTGCCGTGCCCCCGGTCCCCCCCAGGTAGGCCCGTGCCCGGCGGTGAGGGCCCAAGGAGCAGCTTGCTCTCCAGTTCCTGCAGGAGGTTACGTGAGGGCAGAGGATGCCGTGGGCAGGGCTGTTGGGACAGAGCGCCAGCCCGGGAGCGGAAGGATGACACAGGGGGCGTCTGGTGCGCTGGCCTTGGCGAGCTCAGTGGGGGCGGGGGCTGGGCGGGGCCGCCTGCCCTGTGGCCCTGGGCCGGGGGCTGGGGGTGGCCGAGCTGGACCCTGTTACCCCCTCCCCCCGCCCAGCCTCCAGGTGGTTCTAGCCCCGGCCTGGCCCGGGTTTGGAAAGGTGGCAGGGAGGGGCCTCCTTGAAAGCTGTTTGCTCAGCCGAGGTTTAATCTCCAAAACAGGAAGGCTCGTATTGACAGAAGCAGCAGACGGAACTGCGGAAGCGCCTGCCAGGTTAAGCTCCCGGGGCCCCCCTCCTCCTGCCCCCACGCTGGGGGGCCTCCCCAAAGCTCCTGCCCTCAAATACACAGGCTCCCACCCCCATCCCACAGCCCCTAAGCTGTGCCACCCTGTGCCGACCAGGCCTTGGAGAGAGGGCACCCCAGCCGGCTTGCCAACTGCAGGGGGGTGTGGGGGGGCAGGAAAGTGGAGGGGAAGGGGGGGCCAGGGTGACAGGCTTAGCAGGGCGTGTCTCCGGCTCTCATTTTGCAAATGAGGAAGTTGAGGCTCAGGGAGGGAAGTGAGCTGGCCTGGGTCACACAGCGGTGGCGGGGGGTTGTCCACCCGGGGGGCCCCCACCCCAGTTCTGGAACATGCTTGGGTCAGTGCTGACAAGCAAAAGGCCCAAGTGGACTCCCAAGCACCCTCCTGTCTGGCACCCAACCCTCCCCGGGGCACCCAGGGTGGGGGGGACCTGGCTCCAGGCTGCCCAGGCCGTAAATCTCTCCATGGCCAGAGGAAGCTGCAGGAACGGGCAGGGTAGGCATGCCCCAGGCCGCTCTGGGGTCAGTCTGGGTGGCCACTGCGCCTGACAGTGACATCAGGCCGGCGAGAGCCCAGCGGCCCCTTTCTCCTCCCAGGCAGCTTATTCCGTGAGGCCAATAATGTCCAGCAGGCAGGGTTAAAGCTGGCTGGCCCTTTGGACCATCTTGAACGCCAGATTCCGTGGCCGCCCGAGGTGGGAGGTGAATCATAATTCTAGGCCCATTCTATGCCCGGGAACCGTGGGCTCACTGAGGAGTGGGCCCTGTAGTCTTGGATGCACACAAGGGCTGGCCCCCTAATCCTAGAAACGGGCTCCTGGTCTGACAGCATCCCTGCCTCCCCGCTCCCCTCCTGGGAGGGCTGGCCCTGCCCCTGGCATTCCCTGCCAGCCAGCCCCCAACTTCCTCTGCCTGGAAGCCTCAGCCCCTCCGTCCCAGCCTCCCCACTCAGCGGCCACCTCCTTGGAGAAGCTTCCAGGTTCACTCCCTCTTATCTATTCCTGGGTCCCTCCCAGCCCCCCGCACACACCCAGAACAGAGCTAAGAACTTGCTAGACCTACGAAGGGGCATTAAGGGCTAAGGCCATTTCACAGGTAGAAGGCAGGGTCCTGCCCAAGGCCACGCAGCGGTGAGCATGCATCTCCAGCCACCCTGGAGAGCAAGAATCTGCAGGCTCAAACCTCCTGTGGTCCCCAGCAGCACTGAGCTCCAGGACCCCCAGGCGGGGTCTGCAGGAGGGTGCGGTGCTCGGCTCAGAGGCAGGGTGGTGATGCTGAATGGACCGCAGCCAGCAAAGGACTGGCTCTCTGCTCCCAGAAGTAGCTCCTGGCCAGGCCTGACACCGAGGGCCAGGAAACCAAGCAGGAGCTGGGCATACCCCAGGGTGGGGGGGAGGGGGGAAGGGTGGGGAGAGGGGCAGCACGGCTGGCTGGCTGGCCTGCTCCAGGAGGGGCGGGGAGCAGGGTGGCCTATGGGCCCCTCTCGATGTGGGGGAAGGGAGGGTCCCCAGTCTAGCTCCGTCCCCAACACAATGTGCTGGTCTTAGGCAGGCAGTTTCTCATCTCCGCTGTTCTCCCCAAACTTCAGGCCCTCTGTGGGGCTCTGAGGGCAGTCTCCCTGCCGCTGGAGGGCTGGGTGCTCTGGGGCAGCTCCTCAGGCCTGGAGCATCCTCAGGGGCTGGCCCTCGCTCCCACTCCAGTGTCATCCCTGCTGGCCACTGTTGTCACTCTATCCCAGTGACCCAGTTTCCCTCCTTGTCTACGCCAGTGGGGCAGGGGGCCCTGGGGAGACAGTGTCCCCCTTTGAGGCGAAGGCGGCGGTGGATCAGATGTCCCGGGCGGGGCCGTCTGCGGGCTAGGGGCAGGGGCCATGGCTTTTAGGTCTTCAATAGCCCGAGATTAGGTTCCATCCCTGGGGGCCCCGTTGTGTGGCCATTGTGACGGCGTGGGAACCGAGGGGAACCGTGGGCCAGACAGGGATGCGCCTCCCTGCCCACAGGAGCCCTGGCCTGGGGGCTGACCCGGCACCCTCTGGGGCCAGAGCAGGTGCGGGTACATATGACCGCGCGTCCACACAGGGTGTTGGGGAAGCGGGGACTCCGGCCAGGCGGGCTGGGTCCTCAGACCCTGCCAGGCACCTCGTGCCCTGCTCGGGGAAAGGCGCAGTCTGGTGAGCAGAGCGCGGGCTGAGCTCAGGCGCTTCCCCTGGGTCGGTGCCCCGTCCGCACACACACATGTGCCCGGTGGCCCTCCCGCTTCCCCCCGCTGCCCGCCACCTCTCTGGAGGCTTTCTTCCACCCCTTCTAGTCCCTTTGGCAAAGTGCTGCCCAGCTCCCAGCTCAGATTGCAAGGCTGTTCTCTGCTGACGGAGCCAGAGGCCAGGCCCTGCTGGTGTGATGAGAAAGCAGAGGTGGGGCAGGGAGAGGGGGGAGCAGGCTGCCACTTTCAGGAGCTGACCTCCAGGCCCGGCCTTTCTTCCCTGAGGGATCAAGTGTGGGAATGAGTAGGACTGTTGGAGGGCGGGTGGGATGCCCCGGCTGCCCGGGCCTGAGCATGCCGCCTCTCCATCACCCTCCCTTCCTCAGCTGTGGTCCCGAGGACCGTGCAAGGCTGCAAGGCTGCAAGGCTGAGGCCAGCCCGGCAGGGAGGGGCCCCGAGCACTCTCTCGGTGCCCCAGACTCAAGTCCTCCAGTGTGAGCCTATGTGCACACCTTCACACGTGCGGGGAAGCCTGCGTGCAGGGGTGAGGTGCTGCAGGCGTGAGCCGGAAAGCACACGTGAGCGTGTGCAGAGGACGTGTGGGTGAGCGTGCGCACACACACGCAGAGCGGGACCTGTCCCTCCGGCGCAGCGGCAGGCCTGGAAACGGGGAGTCAGCTGGGCTGGCCTCAGCCTTGCTCCCCAGAGGGGCGGCCAGGCCAAGGTGGGAGGCTGAGGCCAGGGCGCGGCCCCACCACGCACTTCCTGTCCGGCCGGTGGCGGCAATTTGGACGGAAGGTTGGCCCCACCGGGAAGGCGCTGCCGGAGAAGTGGGCTCGTGGAGGCTGAGTCAGCTTCCCCCAGAGTTCATCCCGACCCTCTCCCAGCACTTCCTCCAGAGACTTCCCCGGCCTCTGAGGCTCCTGCTGCCCCAGAGCGAGCTGAAGCTCTGGGACCTCCCTCCACCTGCCCCACGGGCCTGAGTGTGGCACCCAAGGGCAGGCTGAGACCCTCTTGGGGTCCCTGGCACTCCTGGGCAGAGTCCCTACTTCCCTGAGAGATACAGTCCCCATGTTCTCATTGCCCTCAGGAGGGTCTGGGGGCTGCGAGATGGCAGGGTGTGCTTAGGGGTACATAGCCAGCCCTGGAGAGATAGGGCAGGATGCTAGGGAACCTTCCTCCTGTTCAGCACCCTCCTGATTTTGGCAGCCACAGACCCTCCCTGGACCACTGATTCCAGAGCATCCTTCTATCTGGGCAGCGACTCTGGGCCCTGCTGAGCCTGGTTCTGGGACTCGGGGCTGGTGCATCCTCCAGGTTGGGCCAGGCCTGGCAAACCCTCTAGATACACAGAGAGAGGTTAGGGGCCCAGAGGTAGCCCATACTGAGGTTGCCAAGAGGCGGGCATTGGGCAGACAGCTGGGGGCTCCTGCTGGGGAATCCTCAGGTCACCCCACCTTCACAGTCCTCCTGAGCAGCCCCCAAACCCTCCCTTTCATGTAGCTGGCAGCATATGGAGGCTGCAGGCCCTATGATGGACCTGGAGATAGAACGGGAGCAAGACAGACCCAGGCTTACCCTCTGGGTTCATGGTATCCTGGGGACCAGCAGAGACTGTAAGCAAGCAGATGTAGCTCACATCAGGGTCAGCAGAGTAAAATATAGGAAGGGGACAGAGATTGAGCTGCCCAGGGAACATGCCTGGGCTGGACAGTCAAGGAGAGAATGGGGGAGGCGACATGTAGGCAGACGCCAGAGGAAACAGCAGGTGCAAAGGCACTGGGGTCGACCAAGGCCCCCTGACCAACTGCTCACCCGTCATGGGGCATTCATGCGGCATATCCCATGAGCCAGAGCTATGTGGGCGACGGATCGGGTCTCAGAGGGAGGTCATGTTAGGGATGGCCTGTCCAGGGTGGATGGGTGAGGGCTGGGCGGCCACGGGGAGATGTCCGTCCTGGAGGAGCTAGAACTTGAGGAGAGAGAAGGAAGGCTCCCTATCAGGGGGACCAGTCTGTGGGAAAGTGGCCGCTGGGAGGGACCCGTGGCTGGGCTTCGGGAGGAGCTCCCAGCCAGTCCTGTGGGCCCAGGAGGTCTGGTCTGCTGTGAGCCTCACCTGGGCCAATGGGCTGTGGACCCAAGTTGGGGCAGGGGTCTGTGGGACTCGTGTCCCCAGAGGCTATTGGGGGAGGGCCGGCCCAAGCCGTCCCCGTGGCTGGGCCCCTCTCCCAGGCCCCTGCTCCTCCCCCAGCCACCTGGGTTTGGGGGATGAGCCTTTTCACACGCCTTTCCCCCTACATTAGTGTCCTGGGGCTGCTGTAACAAATTACTGCAAACTTGCCTTAAAACAGATACTTACTGTCCTCCAATTCTGGAGGCCAGAAGTCCGAGATCAAGGTGCGGGCAGGGGTGTTCCCTCCAGAGGCCCCTTTCCCAGCCCCTGGAAGCTGCTGGCCACGGCTGGCCACGGCTGGCCTTCCCTCTGTACCTCTGTGTCCTCCCCTCTTCTTAGACACCTGTCTTGGCATTCAGGGCCTGCCCTAAACCCAGGATGACCCCATCTTGAGACCGTTGATTTAATTAGATCTGCAAAGATCCTTTCTCCAAAGAAGGTCCCTTTGCAGGTTCTAGAGAGTAGGACTTGAACCTATCTTTGTGGGGGGGGGCCACCATTCAACCCGATACACCCTAAATGCCAGTGATCTGGGCGGCTGCACCTTCCCTCTGCCCTTCATCCGAGCAGCCTCAGGCCACGGGGGCCCCCTGACATCTCCCAGAGAGCCTGCCTGATGGTGGAGGCGGGGGTGGCCGCATCGAGAGTGGGCAGCCTGTGGCCCCCTCCTCTGCACGGGATGGACGGACAGACAGGTGACCTGCCTCTGTGCCCCTGGCCCATTCTGGGGGCCCCAGGCACCTGCCTGGCACAAGGATAGGGGGCCAGCACCCCCCAACACCCAGTGCTCTGCTGGGCCTTCTCACTAGAAGCACATCTCTGTCTCAGCCTCAGGTCTGGGCATGAGCAGCGGGCAAGTGGCCACCAGGCCCCGGGCCAGCAAGGCCCAGCACTTGCCCCGCTGTGGTTGCCCCAACGACCGGAAGGCGCCTTCCGTCTGGCAATCACCTGTGCCAAGACACGGGCTCACCACATCCTTCAACACACCTTGTACACGATGAGGAAGCCTGGTGTGGCCTCACCCGGCAGGGGGTGACCAGCCCGGACCGAAGCCGGGTCCCTGGGCCCCCATGCGGAGGGTGCTGTCCTTAGCCCCGAGCACTGGCCCGTGGGGCCGGCTCCGGGTCTCCGCTGCCCATGTGTGCAGATGGTCCAGCGCACCTGCCTCGCTCCCAGGGGCCCCGGGAGGGGACAGCACCCCTGGTCACAGACTCAGAAACTGAGGCCAGAAGGTGCCCAGCCTCGTCTTCCGTGCCTCGCAGCAGCGGGCCGGGGGGGACCCAGCTCCAGCTGGCCCACCGCTGGCTGACCTGCTTCCTCCCGGGCCCTCAGGGGGCAGGCGGTGGGAACGAGCCGCGGCTCTGCCTCCCAGCCCCCTGGCGGCTGCCCCCTGGGAGGCCTGGTCATTGGGCTCAGGTGTCCCGCACAGCCAGTTCCTCGGCCTCTGCCCGTCCTCGTCTCCGTGGAGCCAGAGGGAGGGCCACTCCCCAGGGGCCACCGATGAGGCCGGCGGGCGGGGGGGTGGCCGTCTGGCTGCGGGCGGGCCGGGCGGCCTCGGCTCTGATGCTATGTCCTCATCTCCCAGGGGGGTGGCCGCAGTGTGTCCGCAGCGAGCCCCCCACTGCCCCTTCCCAGGACCCCGGGGCCCACCCCCTGGGCCGGCCCCGCACCCCCCGGCCTGCCATGGTTGGGGGTCTGCAGCCCATCTGGGGTCCGCTGGCTCAGGCTGCAGCTGGCCAGATGGGTGCCGAAAACACTCCCCCAGTGAGGGGCCTGCCCTCCTCAGCTGCCGGGTCAAGACCCCGTTTTGCAGGAACTGGAAGGGAGGCTCGATGAAGCGGGGCCCCACAGCCCACACGAGGTGCTCCAGCGGCCACTTCCCACTTCTGACTATGCCCGACTACACCTGCCCTCGGTTTGTCTCCGGCTGGTTAGTGTGGGAAACTGAGGCTGGGAGGGGCCAGATGCTTTGCTCGAGGTGACTCCGCGTGTTTACTGCGCCTGGGAGCCCACTGCAAGGCGTTTACATCTTGGCTCTACTTAGTATTAGCTGGGTGACCTCCGGTGAGTCGCATGACCACTCTGGGCCTCAGTTTCCCCACTATACGCTGGAATACTTAGAGGGCCCGCTCCACAGGGGTGGTGAGGGCCGCATGAGCCACCGCCCACGGCCTGGCGCGCAGTGGGGTTGTTGGCACGACGGCCGCCGGCCCTGCCGGCCCTTCCTGCTGCACCATGGACCCCAGAGCCCCGATCGCTGGGCCTAGACATGGAGTCACGCGCGGCGGATGTTTTTAAACCAGGAGCAGAAGTTTGAGCCCAGACCTGCTTCATTCCAGAGCCGTGGCCTCCCCAACTCTGGTTCTCCAGCGAGACACCCCCCACCGGCCCTGCTCCCCTCATGGGGTTTCTCTCTCGCTCCCCAAAGCCACGCCGTAAGGGGGTTGCCTCGACCTGCATGATGCCAGTCGGGAAACTGAGGCGGGGAGGGCAAACCTCAGAACGAAGCCCCCCAGGCTCGGTTGGTGCTAAGGAGCCGTCGGGTGGGCCGGGCTTGGGGGGCTGAGGCTGGGGGTTAGGAAGACAGGAAGGCAGAGTGACGGGCGGGGGGCCTCCAGCCCTGCAGGCGCGGAGCTGAGCCTGCTCGCAGGTGGGCGGGCCTGCCCTGACTCGCGCCGACCGGCACTGCTCCGGGCCTGGGCGCCCACACAGCGGCAGACCCGTGTGCCCCCGAGGGGCCCCTGCCAGCCTCCGTGAGCGGCCCTGCGGGACGGCTGTCTTGGCCACCTCCACCCCAAGCCCGGACTGGGGGCGGGGGATGCCACCACCGCTGGTGCGTGCCCCCCAGTGCAGCCGCCGGGGCAGCGGGAAGGCCTGCCCGTGCCCACGCCTTGTCCTCCGCCAGGGCGCTCCAGCAGGACCATCATTCATTCCTGCACTCACTCATTCACTCTGCGGACGGTCCCGGGTTCTCGCCGGATGGTGCTAGGCAGGCCTCTTGTCCTCTCTGGGCTGTGATGTCTCCCAGATGGCAAGAGGGGCCCGACCCTCACACCGTGTCTGCTGAGGGCCCCTGGCAGGAGGGGGGCAGGAAGTATAGGGTGGGGACAGCCACAGTCCCCAACGGTGCAGCCGCAGGGCTGGATCTTCCCTGGCCTCCCTGGGGAGTTGTGGAATCTTGCTCTCGCCCACGCGCATGGCAGACAGAGGCTTCCCTGCCGGTCCTCCCCACCTCCTCTTCCCTTCCTTATTTCAGGACCCCGGCAGCCCCTCCCCACACTGAGGGGCCCCTTGCTGCCCTGTGAGGCGGGGGCTGCCCTCCTGGCTGGCGTGGCCTCTCCTGTCCCTGCCTGGAGGCTGGTGGGCCCCCCGCCCCCCCTCCTCCCCCCCGGCCTCTCTCACTGCGCCCCCCACAATGCACCTCCGTGCCCTCCAAGCTTCGGCCTCACTCACCCCCATCCCTGCCCCGCTGTCCGCCCACCCCCAGCATGGCTCAGGCCTGCTCCACATGGCTCGGAGCTGACGAGGGGGCTGCCCGGGGCCAGGCCCGCACAGGGCAGGAATCTGGGCAGCCCCCTGGCCCTGGCGGTGGGAGTGGGTGGGCCCGGCCTGGGCCACGAGCCCCTACGAGCGCCCTCTGTGTCTGCCCCGCTGGGTGCATTGAGGCTCAGAAAGCGGTCATGGCAGCGCAGGTCCCTCCACCAGAGGCAGTGGGGCCTGGCCGTTGCCACTTTGCCAGGGGACCTGGGGGAGGTCTCGGGGCGGAAGTGAGGCTTCAGCCCGGTCCTCCTAAGACAGTTTCCACAGCTGTGAAGTGGATCCAGTGGCTGGCCCTCCTGCCTCAAGCAGGGGCTGCAAGGGCCCAAAGAGCATGGGCAGCATCAGCGTCTGTGCAGCGTGGGGAGGAGAGACCGGCCAGTCTCCCCGTGTGCCGGCTACAAGGCACGCTCACCCCACGACCAGGAGCCCCAGGCAACGTCCGCTGGAGCTAAGCTTCCCTGCCGTCTGAGCCGGAGCCCACAGCTGGGCACTTCCTAGCGGGAGGCACCCCTGGTGGTGAGCTCTCCGTCGCTGGATGCATGCAAGCAGGGGCGGAGCTGTGGGGACCACGCCTGGGACTGGAGGCCAGGCTGATGGAATCCGGAGATTCCAGGACTCTGGGATTCTGGCTTCTGAGGACAAAGGAAAGGTGGTCTCTGTGGTGAGATTCTGGGCTCAGTGAAAACCTCAAGCGTAGAGTCAGACCAGCCCAGACTCGGGACCTCCTCTGCCTCTCGATGTTGTGTGTCCTTGGGGCTCAGATGCCCCTTCTCTGAGCCGAGGGCTGCCCAGTCTTTCATGCAGAGTGCCCGCCCCTGCCACAGGCTGGCAGTGTCCCTTGTGGAGCTGGTGGTCTGGGCGGAAGGAGGGCAGCACACGGGGTCCTCGCGGCACGCTGGAAGGCACGAGGCTAAGGGGAAAACGGAGCCAGAACAGGAGTGGGAGGCGTAGGGCCCGTGGCCTCCTGGGGAAGGTGGCAGTCGGCTGGAGATCTGAAGGGGGTCAGGTGGGGCGATGCCTGGGGAAGAATGTTCCAGACAAGAGCACGAACAGCTGGGGCAAAGGCACTGTGGCAGGAACAGCATGGAGGGAGCAGGAGAAAGAACAGAGATGAGGACCCCAGGCTCGAGGGTGGACAGACAAGCAGAGGACAGGGCACCCCCACTCCACAGCACAGGAGCTGACCACTTGACAAAGGTCCCTTCCCGCCACCGGCGTCCCCAGAGGGGGAGGCCTGCAGAATCGGGGACAATGCCAGGACCAAAGGGCTGGGGCTGGATTTATGGCCTCCTCTGACCCCGGCAGAGAAACCAGCCTTGCTGGGCAAGGCCCAGTTACCGGCGACCAGCCTGGGGGTGGGGCGGCCAGGATGAAAGCCCCAGAGAAAGGATTAGCCGTGGCCCGAAAGGCCACGCAGGGCGCCATGGCAACCGCGAGGCCACGGAGCCCCGGGAGAAAGGGGCCTGTGTTAACAGCGGCACAGCCGCCCCAGTGGGGCTGGGGGCTTGTTAACCAGCTTACCAGGCGGAGCCCGGCCCATTGACATGGAAATCCAGACCTGCCATCCGTCAGCCCTGAAAGGGCCTGTCGGGCCCTGAACAGAGGCAGCGGAGGAGGAGGGGGCCCACTGGGCTGGCAGGGCGGGCGGTGGGCAGGTGCTGGGCCCCCACCTTCCTCCCCTGCATTCCCACACTGCCGGGCGCAGGCCGGGCCCGTGGAGCAGAGCCTCCATCCTTGTGGCTCATGCGCACGTGGTCCTGGCGTGGACACCCAGGCTTGAGGGGGGCTCAGAGTTACCCAGCCAGACACCCACTGGACGGGGGGCTGTGGGGCCCCGGGGGGAGACCTGCAGGTGTTGGAGCCACGTGGTGCAGGTGGCCGTGCTGGCCCAAGCCAGGCCCGAGGGCCACAGTGTGGGGTGGTGGGCCAGAGTGGCCGCCTCTGTCCCGCACTGGGGAGGGGAGGGATGGGGGGAGCCTGGACAGAGCACTGGGGTCACCCCCACAGCCAGGCCGCCCCCTCATGCTGGCTCTGCCTCGGGCTTCGACTCCAGGCCCCAGAGGTGACCTGTCCCCGGCCACGCGACCGCCTTAGGCAGGGCCTGGGCTGCGGGGAGCCCTGCCCTCTCCCTGGGGCACCCTGCCGGCCGGCTCCTTCCACAGTGCTCCGGCCTCCGTCTCCCCAGCCTCGCTCCCGCTACCCCATGCTCGCTGCTCCCAACGCCGAGTGTTTCCGGGCCTCACATGCCCAGAAAATACGCCAGAGATCTGCTGAGGGAGCCTCGGCAGGACGCGGGGCAGCAACGGGCCTGGCCCTTGGGACCTGTCTGTGCTTGGGAGTGAAGCCTGGCCAGGGACCGGGCGCCGAGACAGCGCCCCCCACCCCCGAGCAGGAGGCCCAGCCTCTGGCTGAGGAGGAGAAGCCCCGTGCAAGCCGTGCAAGCCGTGCAAGCCGAGAGGCGCAGGAATGCGCGGGCAGCCCCGGGGGAGGGCCGGGAGAGGCTGGGCAGGTGTCTCAGCCCTGCTGACGCGGGCTTACAGCCCTCTGGAAGCCCCCTCGCCGCGCGTCTCCACCGGCCGGGCTCCAGGCAGGACCCGGGGAGCTGGGGCAGTTGGCAGCCCGGGCAGAGTGTCGGCGTCCCCACCTGCAAAGTGGGGCGGTGGCAGGCGTGGGCACTGGGGCCTGTGGAGACCCTCGGGCGGGGGCTGCGCCCGCCTCCATGGGCAAAGCCTGCTCCGCGTGGCATCGGGCGCGTGGCTGCCTCCCCAGACCTCAGTCCCTCGTCCTGGCACACGCAGAGTCCTGGACTCAGCCCTGACCCCTCCGGGAGGTGGGGAGGCTCCCACGGGAGAAAGGAGCTGCCAGAGCGTGGCCAGGGCGGGGACGAGCCAGAGAAAACGGGCCTGGGGCGGTGAAGGGCCTGGGCAGCTTCTCGCTCCTGCCCCTCACGGGCCCCCACCCGGGACACCGCATCCTCCAGCCTTCTGGGGTGCTGTCACCCCCCAGGCCCCCGGCTCGGCTGCGCACACACGTCACCCTCTACTGATGAGCAGGTCACAAGTGGCTGGGGGGGCCATGCACAGTGGTCGGGGAGCAGGCTGCGCCCTGGACCCCACCCCCGCCCCCTACCAGTGTTGGGTTTCCCCAGGGCGAGGCCCCAGCTGCACACAGCTGGTGTAGGCTGGGGGGCCGGGAACTTGAGAAGGATGTGCCCCCAGAGCTACTGAGGAGGGGCCACAGGCGCCCTTCGGAGCCTCAGGCTGGGCTGGCTGGCCTTCCCCTTGTCCTCAACCCCCCAGCTGCCATCTGCCTCTGTCCCTCCTGGGGGGGAGGGGCCAGCCCACATTCCCCTGCACACCCCCCCCCCCCCCCCCCCGCATCTGGCCTGCCCAAACCTCCTCCTTCCCTGGTGGGCCCTGCACCCGCTGGGGGGGGGGTCCCTCAGGAAGGCGGAGGCCCCTCCCTGGCACTCAGGCCGCTGCCTCGCCCCACCCCACCCGGTCTCCCTGTGAGTCTGTGCACTCCGCCCCGCCTGTGTCCTGGGCTCCCACTGGGTGCTGCCTCAGGTGGCCCCCCTCCACTCCCCACAACCTCAGAGAGACCCTGGAATTGCGGAGCAGAGCGGGAGGGGGGCCAAGGGGGAAGGCCAGCTGGGCAGCGGGGGCAGAGGCGCCAGGACAAAGGACTGGGTCAGATGGGCACCCCGGCCCCCTACCCTGCACCCTGGGTGGCACGGAGGCCTTCCATGAAGAGGCAGATGGACCAGATCCTCTCCCACAGGTCCCGTGTGCGCCCTGAGTGTGATCACAGCAGGAAGGAGGGGGTCCGTGCCCTCACCGGGTCAGGGTAACATGGCAGACCATGGGCCAGGGGACAGCAGGTCCCAGAGGCAGGCGCAGACGGCCCCAGCAGAGGGCCAAGCTGCAGTGCCTTGTTCTCACTGACCCTCCGAGCACTCTGCACATCCCAGAGGAGGGGGTGCTGGGAGCCAGGCCATAGAGGGGTGCATAGGAGTTTGCTTGGCAGAGAAGCGTGTTTCTAAACTTCTGTGTGCGCCTGGCACTTCACTCACTCAGCCAACATCTACAAGCACAACTCCAAGCACAGGGACAGAGAGCGGTCCGGGCAGGACTACCCCCACTTCCTCGCAGAGGGAGGCTTTTGGCTGCTTGCTGTGAAGCCCAGGGATGACGGGAGAGTGAAAACAAGGACTGAGCCACGCTGGGGCAAGGTTCTTCAAGGGGAAGCTGGCAGGCATGGGGGGTATGTGCAAAGGCCCTGTGGCCAGAAGGCTAGAGTGTATGACGACTAGATTAGGGCCGGCACCCAGCCTGGGGATCTGAGGGGCCACACCACCCCTGAGAGTGGGTGGTGGCCCGCTGCAGTTTGGGGGGGCGGTCTTCCCCCTCTGTGTGCACCCACCCTGCCCACAGCCAGGCATCAATTCACGACGATCCAGAGCCTGGAGTTGAGCCGGGAAGGGGGCTTGCAGTCAGGGCTGATGCCAGTGCACACGTGGGGCTGCGGGGGGCTGTGAGGGGCTGTGAGGGCGTTTGTGCGGGGCACAGAGGGGGGCGTGCAAGGACCCAGGGACACACAGTCACATACACAGTCACACGATGGAGGCACACGGGGACAGGGACTCGGCAGAAACACGCACACATAAGCAGGCTGCTGGCCTCCCACGTCTCCCCAGCGTACACCCCAGCCGCCAACGGACCCCCTTCCCTGGCTCCTCAGCAGAGCAGTTGCTCGAAACTAATTGAATTTTCCGCCTGGGAAGGGCCCGGGGAGGTAAGGAGGGGTGGGGGCTGGGAAGAAGCTTGTTAACAGGTCTGGCCCTCCCCCGCCCCACCCCTGCTCCCACATCCCCCCTCCCCCAGCCCCTCCCCTCCGCGCTGGCTGGGAACAATGGACAGACAGACAGGACGCAGCCCCCCCCTCCCGGGGCACAGCCTGGCCTGCGCCCTAGTCCCACCTGCCAGCCACGGCCCCCAGAAGCTGGCGTGGCTCTCTGGGCCCCGGGTCCCCCCGCTGCAAGGAGAATTGGGACTGGGGTGGGGGCATCTGAGCACGAACCAGACCGCGGATGTGGGGGCCAGCCTCTGATTCAGGACCCAACCTGCTGCCCACATGGAAAGGCCGGGGTCCGGGTGGGCCCCCATTGCCGGCCATGGGCAGGGCAGCCGGGCGCTGGGGGGTGAGCGGGGCTGCTCTTTGTGGGGAGGAAGAAGCTGGTGAGGTCCCATCACCGCCCCAGAGCTTACTCCTGACGTGCCCCTCCCAGCCCAGCACCAGCATTTACCGCACGTGTGTGTGTGTGTGTGTGTGTGTGTGTGTGTGTGTGTGTGACGGGCAGGGGGCCTAGAAGGAGCGGCCTGGGGACAGAGGGGGCCTGTGACCCTCCCTGCCAGCCCCCCCACCCCCCGTCCCTACCCACCAGGCTCTCTCCTTTTCAGGACCCCAGCCCCCTCCATAGTCCATACGTGGAGAATGCCCCAAATGTGGGGAGGAGACCCACCCTGATCCCGTTCACTAGCCCGTGGCCCCACCAGCTTCACAGGTGTGGGGGAGGGGTGTGGGGGCCGCTGCAGCATCGGGAGCAAGAGGGGCCCACCCTGCTCCGCTGGGAGCTGCAGGTGCGCTAGGGCAGGGGCCCTGGGGGCTGGCCTGGGCAACGGGAGAGCAGGTCGCTCCCTTTCCTCATTAAACAGCTGCCCCTCTGGCTTCCCTGGGGTCTCAGGACACAGTGGGTGAGGGACCTCAGGCCCTGCACCAGGGGCGGGGGCTGGGGAGGGCCGGAGCCCCCAGGCTTCAGCTTCTCCTGGAGCGGGCCATCGGGGCCCAGAGCTGCCAGAGGAGCGGGTGGGGACGGAAGTGCGAGATCCGCGCCTCTTGCCCGGCTTGTCGCTGAGGCCCAGAGCCAGACACACACACGGGGCTCGGGGTCAGGGGTCTTTCCCGCGGCCCGACTCCTTCCCCCACCGGGTCTGCGATGCTGGCGGGGGCTCCGCTGGAGCCGGACCTCTCAGCGATGTGACCCGTGTGGACCCGGCTGGGTGCCAGACGCAGGGCTGCGTGGGTCTGGGGGAGGCCACGGGAGGGGGGCAGGGCGCGGCAGGGGTGCGGGCATTGCCGTGGCCCTGAGAGACGCCGGAGGCAGCCCTGCTGCCCGCCCCGCCCGCCCCGGCTCCCAGTGACCTCTGGGATGCCCGCCGGCGCAGCCCGCCTGCCTCCGGCCCCTCCAGCCGCCCCGGCCCACGAGGCAGGCGCACCCGTTCCTGCCTGCCTCTCAGAGGCCACGCGCCAGGGGCCCACGCCGCTGGAGGCCACGTGGGGAGCTTGCAGGGGCACGGAGCTAGCCGGCGGCTGGGGGCGGGCTTGGGGTGATGACCACCGCTGACCTGCTGGGACCCGCGGGCGTGAAGCATCTGTCTCAGCCAAATCCTCACAACCAGCCACCCTGGGCACATATCCACACACTCAGCCACTCACCCACACCCCTCCTGCCCACA
>NW_022589782.1:1773204-1855376 GCF_004348235.1 Phoca vitulina | reverse complement strand
CCACCTGTCCACACACACACACCCCACCTGTCCACACACACACACCCACCTGTCCACACACACACCCCACCTGTCCACACACACACACACCCACCCTCCCACACGCTCAGCACTTCTTCCCGATTGCCGGCTGAGTCACAGGCAATGCTGAGTCATAGGCCCTGACCACACCGCATCCTGTTCTGGGACCCCAGACTGGCCACCCCTCAACATCCAGGCAGGCAGAGGGAGGAATGCAGGTCCTGGGGCGCACCCATGGGGTCACTGCCTGCCCTGAGGTCACTCCTACTGGCCACGAGGATGCCATCCTGGGGAAGAGGTCCCTGAGGCCAGGGTGGGGGGCACAAGGGCAGAATCCTGGCTGTCACACTCCATGGCAGGGGGAGGGAAGATGTGGAGAGGGCATGGAGGGAGCCAGAGGTGAAGATACAGAGACAGCAAGACACAGAGACAGTGAGACACGGAGACACTGAGAGACAGAGACAGTGAGAGACAGAGACAATGAGAGATAGAGACAGTGAGAGACAGAGACAGTAAGAGACAGAGACAGCGAGACACAGAGACAGTAAGACACAGAGACAGTGAGAGACAGAGATAGTGAGAGACAGAGACAGTGAGACAGAGCAACAGTGAGAGACAGGGAGACAGTAAGAGATGGAGACAGCGAGACACAGAGACAGTGAGACACAGAGATAGTGAGATACAGGGACAGTGAGAGACAGTGAGAGACAGCAACAGTGAGAGACAGAGACAGGGAGACATGGAGAAAGTGAGACACGGAGATAGTGAGAGACAGAGAATGAGAGACACAGAGACAGTGAGAGACAGAGACAGGGAGACACAGAGAGGGTGCATGTGCCGAGGGCCCCAGCCTCTGGTTTGGGGCCCCCTTGAGGGGCCGGGGAGCCTGGAGTCCCCTTGCTCGTCCCACTGGGGAGATAAGGGGGATGAGGCTGTGACAAGCGTGGTTGTCTTGGCAGTTGAGGCGAGATCCTCCTCTTGGGGGCATTTTTTCCTCATCGAATCATCCTGGGCTTGGTCCAGGGTCCTCTCCCCAAGCCCCGGGTGACCGACACTCCCCCACAAGACGCCCTGAAGCCGGCGAGGGGTCTGCCGGGGCCTTTCCCACAGCCTCCCCCGACCCAGGGCTCGCCCCCGCGCTGAGCTCAGGAGGGGCAGAGGGGGAGTGCGTGCGGGTCTGTGGGGCCCACCCGTCCCTGCGTCCCTGCAGCCGTCTGTCCAGCGGGGCAGCAGCTCCTTCCGCAGCCCCTGGGGCTGACGCCGGGTCTGAGCCCACGGAGCAAACGCCCCCGGCTCCACGGGGCCAGGGCCAGAGACCAGGAGGGTGGGCCGCACCCCTCTGGACTCAGAGAGCCCTGCTCTGGACAGAGGAAGCCGCTCATCTGGGGGGCTGGCGACAGCTGCAGGTTTCAGGAAGGAGCTGTGAGGAAGAGGAAGACTGAGCTGGGCAGAGTGGGAGGGCTCGGGGCCCCAGTCTGTGCCCCCCCACACCTGCCGTGACTCTCTGATCCTCCTCCCTTAGCGTCCTGCCCCATATGGACGGACCACCGGACGGCTGGAAGGATGGCTGCACCAACAGCCGGGCAGGGGATGGAAAGCGAAGAGGGAAGTTAGGCTGATGGATGGAAAGATGAGGCCTGGCCAGCCGGCTGACCAGACAGGCGGGCAAATAACGTACTGGAGGGTTGGAGGTCGGAGAAATGCATGAGCAGACGGACAGACACACGGGAGGACAATGTGGCAGGCAGAACAGGGCCCCCCCCAAAGACATCCAGGTCCTCCTCCCTGGGACCTGTGACGATGTCATCCTCCACGGTCAAAGGGGCGTTGAGGATGTGGCTCGGTGAAGCTAGAGAGGGAGAGAGCATCCGGGGTCCCGTGGGTGCCCCCCCAAGTGCAATCACATGGGTCTTCTGCAGGGGGGTCGGGGGCAAGTGCTGCCGGCTGCCGACGCTGGGGGGGGGTGCTCTTGTGGCCTTGGAACCCGTGGCCGGCCCTGAGCCGAGGACGCGGGCGGCGCCGAGAAGCTGGAGAAAGTAGAGCCTCCAGGAGGAACAGGACCCTGCTGATGCTTTGACTTCAGCCCGTCAGCCCCATGTGTGACCCCCAGCCTGGAAGACAGGACGCTGTGGTGTCCGAAGACACTGTGTTCACGGTGCTCTCGTTTAGCGGTGACAGCAAACCACACAGATGTGTGCCGGGAGGGCCGGTCTGCGGACGGGGCTCGTGGCTTAGTCCTACACGCAGACGGACCCCAGGGCCGTAGGCTGGGGGGGCCCCCAGGCTGGACGGGAGTTCACACACCCCAGCTTCCGAGATGACAACAAGCCCTTGTGCCTGTAAGCCACACGGCCCGGAACTGAGCGTCGGAGCTGAGAGGGACAGAGGTATCCAGAGACATCCAGAGGCAGCCTATCGGGCACACGAGCGGCCCTTGTGTGGAGGGTGGTCGGGGGTGTTGAGGGCAGGTGCGTGAAGGGAGCCCCCATCTACTTCCTCCGGGGATCCTAATCCAACCGGTGTCTCTGCACCTGGGAAGGTAGCCTGGCAGGTGGGGAAGTCAGAGCCCCGCCCCACCGCCCCGGCCAGCCGAGCCGATGCCAGACCCCACGTGCCTTCCTCAGCCACCTCCACGGAGCACGCCGCTGGCTCGCCCCCACACGCGCACCTGCATGCACACACGCTCACCCACACATCCACGTGGACACCACGCAGACCTCGGCTGAGGCCTGGCCCTCCCTGGGCCCCGTCTCCCCGTCTGTGCGCTGGGGAGCCTGGGCCTTTGGAGGGCCACCATGGGGGGTGGGGTGGGGGCGGCAGGCAGGCCCAGCGGTCGTGGGGAAGGGGACCTGAGGTCAGGCGTGGGGTGGGGGGGAGCGTCCGTCCTGGCCCTCACTCATGTTTCTGACCACCAGGCTTCCTCCCCCGCGCCCCTCTGGGGAGGGACCGTAATTAACTTCTTCCTGTTCAGATCAGGAGTCCGTTTCCAAAAACATATTTCGAAGGATTATTTTGCAAAGGAAATGTTTTTGAAAGAATCTCGTGTCCGTCCCAGCCTGGGGAAGTGGCAGCAACAGTCAGAGCTCAGAGGGGACCCGATGACTGGAGTGAGCTGGGGTGGGGGTGACCCGCGTGGCCCCCGCGGGCCGGAGTGAGCTGGTAAGCTGGCCCTGAGCCTATCCAGGGTGGGGAGGCCAAGGGCATGTGGGAGGACGGTCTCCACTTCCTCCCACCCACTCTTTGCCCTCTGCCTGCCCCAGGCCCCCCACTGCTGAGCCAAGGTTGGGGGTGACTCTCGGGGGCCCTCCTGCACCCTTTCACTGGGGAGATCAGCTCCCCTGGAAACCGTCTGCCTGCTCCCTGCTGGCCACGCACCCCGGGCTCTGTCCAGCCACCCTGACCTTCCCCCAGGACGGCTCCCAGCTCCCCGAGGGCGGGTGTCCTCCAGCCAGGTGCGCGGCCACCGTGAGCCCAGCCTGCCCTCCCACGTTCCACTGCTCCCTGGGGCACCTTGCAGGCACCCCCTTCTTGACCTTGGCCCTCGCTCGGACGTCCCATGGAAGGTCCTTCCTCACCACAGGAGCTAACATGCAAGTGGTTTTTCTTTGCTTTTATTTTCTATCCTGAGAAACATGATGCAAAGTTTCCACCATTGCCTGCTGGGGGGCGGGGGGCCAACAGCCGTGGGCCGGGTCTTCAGTAGGAAGCGCCTCTCTTCTCTGGGAGGGGTTGTGGACCGGGGGCTCCTCAGACCCTGCAGAGTCCCGGCACTGACCATGCAGACTCCGGACCAGTCCGGGGCTGCCCACCTCCCCTCTGCCCACACGGCTGTGTTCCCTGCGTCCACCGTGGCCCCCCAGCCCCCAGCACATGGCGAGCGTTCAGGAGGTGACTGTTGAATGCATGGGTGGATCACGGAGACCTGGCTGGGGGACTCATAGGAAAGACCCTTTCATCTCAAAAGACCACCCCTTGGTTCCTTGTCCCAGAATCCCAGGCTGGGCCCTGCGTCGGGGAGGGCCAGGCTCCCCAGGCAGCCCCTCTCTGCCTCAGTTTCCCCTCCCAGGTGCTAGCCCAGCATGGCGCTCCTCAGGCTGGGGAAATTCCACAGGCCCGGCCACTGCTGGCCACACTGGTCGGCGGACAGTCCCACCCCTGGAGACCCAGCGCCGGGGGAGAACCTTCTGTCAGCCCGCTGGCCAGCTGGGAGGGCAGTGATCAAGCGTGTGAAGGCCACCGAGGGAAAGGCGCCTGGCCAGCCCGTCCTCGCCTGCCGCTCATGTGCTGGGGTCCTCAGGCACGTGCTCGGCCTCTCTGCACCCGTTTCCCCCATTTCTGGGAAAATGGGGGAGGGGCGGGTGCCTGGCCCTGATCCTCCACCCAGCCCCACCTTCTGTTGCGCCACCCACCCACCAGACGCCAACTCCGGGGTGCAGCCCCTCTGTCCTCTGGAGGCATGCTGGCCTGGGGCTCGCTGCCCCCCCCCCCCCGCCTCTGCCTCTCTCTGTGTCCCTCTCCCCCTCCCCGCATCCTCATTCCCAGCTCCCAGCCTGCGGGGGCTCAGTGGTGCTCGCAGCCCTGGGTTCCGGCACTCCGCCCCTCTGCAGATGTCCTGGAACTGGTGTGAGGTTATTTTGGGAACTGGCGGCTCCCCTGGGCCTTTCCCGAGAGTCTTGGCGGGAGTGCTGGAAGCCAACGGGGGTCAGCCCGAGCGGGAGGGGTCGTGTGGCGGCGGGACCCGCACCGGGCTGTGAGGACACAGCACAGGGCACCGACCTCCTGGTGTCTGGCAGGGCGGCAGCGATCGGGGGCTGAGCCCGCCCGAGAGGGCTACTCTAGAGGGGGCAGACCCAGACCAGCTCATTCCCCACCAGCTGGCCCTGCCCTGGGGGCGACACTGGAGGCTCTTCACGTGGCCTCAGCCTGTCGGTCTCACAGATGTGGCCTCCACTCACCTCCACGACCTCGCCTCACACTACCCCTGCCCCATGCTCCCACACTCCAGCCACGCCAGCCTGCTGGCTGCTCCCACCTCAGGACCTTTGCACCTGCTGTTCCTTCTGCCTGGCTCATTCTTCCCGGGTTTCCTGGGCTGGGTCCTTCTCACCATGAGGTCTCAGGGCAGGTGTCACCTCCCCTGAGAGCCCCCTCCCAGCTCTGGCCCCAGTGCCCCCACCCCTCCCCTCCTACCCTCTCTGTCCTTCACTGTTCCATAGAAGTGGAATCCAAGCCACAGATGGGATTTGACATTTCCTAGTGGCCATGTTAAAAAAAGTTTATAAGGAGCACCTGGGTGGCTCAGTTGGTTAAGCGTCCAACTCTTGGTCTCAGCTCAGGTCTTGATCTCAGAGTCGTGAGTTCAAGCCCCGGGGGGGCTCCAGGCCGGGTGTGGAGCCAGCACCCCATCTTCAGGCCACCTGCAGCCTAGCCCCAGGATCCCCACCCAGCGGCTTTCTGATCTAATCGGATTCCCGGCTCTCCCTTCCTCGAATCCCAGCTGTTGCTGCTGCATGTGTATAAACCTGGCGCAGCCTGCCTCCCTGGAGGCCACGGAGTCCAGCGCCCGTCTGGAGAAACCATCACGGCACCCCCTCCAGGCCAGATGTTAACCCCCAGCTCTGCCCTGCCCCGCACAGCTGGCCCCCAGCCCCTGCCATGTGCAGGGACTCCCACGGGCTCCCGTGCCTGGCCCAGGGCCCCAGCACCCAGACAGCCCTTTGGGGGGCCCGTCCAGCCTAGCTGAGCTTCCTCGGAGATGGCTGCCATCCTGGTTCGCTCCCTGTGGTTGTCACCCAAGAGGGTCCCCCAGCGCCAGCCAGGTCCCAACCTCCCCCGGCCAGGGCCATCGGGGAGCCCGCTCCCTCACCCTGGGGCCTCCTGAGTGGCCCACCAAGGGCTTTTATGGCCTCTCAGGCACATCCTTGGGACTGGGCTCCCTGGTGACCGCTGGAGGGTTGTTGGCGGCAATGACCCAGCGGGGACACATGCACTGTGGTCTCAGTCTTCCCGTCAGTGAAATGGGAATGGAGACGCTCACCCAGCAGGGCCGTGAACAGCCGTGCACACACTTGGAGGACTGCATGCAGAGCCAAAGAGCTTCACCGTGGGAGGCTCTGTCCTGCCCCCGAGTCCTGGCCCCACCTCTGCAGGGCTGTGGTTAAGCAGCAGCGCCCCCCTCCTGGAGACCAGCCTCACGGACCTGGGCACGTACACCTCCCCTTTGAGCCTCAGTGGTCACATCTACAAAATGGGACATGAAACAGAATGGGGGGATAGTGCTCCCCTCCCAGGGGGGCGTGAGAACTCGGGGGCTAAGGCCTGGTCTGGGCGGGGGGCTCTTGGTAGACATGGGTCCTGCCCTCCAGGAGAGCCTCTGTCTGGGCAGCAGCCTCCATTTGTCGCCCGAGGCTCAGGCCCATCGGGGAGGGAGAAACCCCAGCCTCGCCTGCACAGCGTGGCCTCTCCAGTGGCCCGGACTGCCCAGAGCCCCACCTTCGTGTCCCCCACTTTGGGCCAAGGGCAGCCTTGCTTCTGTCCCCTGGTCGAGCATCTGGACCATGCCAACGATCCCACGACCCCAGATGGAGACACTGAGGCCCAGAAAGGGGCCTGTCAAAAGCAGGTGGGTGTGCTTTGATTTGTAGGGCATGGAGGGAAAGGTGTGGAGCAGGAGGGGCAGTCCTGAGGGTCCCGGCAGGAGGGAGGCCAGGCCACTCTGCTGAGTGTCCTTCGGCCGCTGCTGGCCAGCCCATGCCAGCAAGAGGGGTGGGGTCAGAACTGGCAGCCCTGGCCTAGCGCCGGCTCCAGTAAAGCCTCATCAGCCCCCAAACGCCCCCAAGCGAGCAGATTCTCTGCATGATAAGAGACTCAAGGGCGGGAAGCAGGACACCCGGACAATGGCCAGGCACTGGGTGGGCAGCTTGGCCAGGAACAATGCTGGGCCAAATTAGGGGAGGGGAAGGTGGCGCCTGGCAGGGGAGGCTGGAAGGGCTGGACCCCAGCCAGGCAGCAAAGGCGGGGGGGCGACGTGCCTTCCCAGCCCCATCCCAGCCCTTCACACTCCCACAGCTCTGCTCTGCCCTCCCCAGGGCCTTTGCACATGCTGTTTCCTTTGCTGGCCACACTCTTCCCCCCACCTCCTCCTGGTGAGCCCCTCCTCTTCTGGGCTCAGCTCCAAGTCACCTCCTCCAGGAGGTCTCCCTGACCTGCTGGTATCAGGCCATGCCCCCCTGGACACAACTGTCACTCCCCAGATTTCCCTTCAGAACCTGATAGCTGGATAACGTGAGGCTGGATTTGTCATTTAATGCCTGCCGCCCTCCCTCAAACACTGGGAGCTCCGCGAGGGCACAGACTGTGTCTGTCTGTCTGTCTGTCTGTCTGTGAACCTGCTCAGGACCTGCCACATCGCAGGTGCACAACAAACGTGGGCCGAGCAAGTGAGTGAGCAGCGGGTTGCTTCCCTCCACCAGCGAGGGGCACACGTGGCAGGCAGGGCACCGAGCACACCGTAGAAGTAACAGCCACCAGAGCCACGATGACCGAGCTCCCCGACCGGCCCCACGGTGCCCTGCCCTGGGCCGGGGCACCTCCGTCCACACCGAGCGAGAGAAGGCCCCCCAGGGGCCGGGCTCAGACCTGCCTCCTTCCTCCTGACCCTGGAGGGTACCGGGCAGCTCCTGGCACACAGCAGGGCCTCCGTGAATGGCCCGGGGTACAGTGACCTCTGCCCTGAGAGAATGATTCAGAGGAGGGAGAGAGCCAGGAGGGCTTTATGAGAGACGGAGTGGGACTCGGGGCAGGTGATGGCTGGGCATAGCTGGTAGGGGATTCCAGACGGACAGGCGAGGGGGCACCAGGGAGTGGGGGACCCTGCTATCCTCGCCCCGGAGCCCTGGGTCCTGGTTAGCCGCGGATCAGCCCCTCCCAGCCTTTAGCAGGCCCTACGAGGGGGCACCCTGGGGCTCCGAGGCCTCGGTTTCCCCATCTGGGCCATGGTGGCACGGTGCCTCCTGACTGCCCTCACTCTGCATGCTGGGCTCCGTCTCCCTGCTGACCCAGAATGCACACTCACGCCACAGCCCCAGGGGGAGGAAAAGACACAGCCACTACGTGCCAAAGGCCGCCAAGCGCCCAGCCGGGGGAGAGCCGGCCTGAGGCCGTGCGTCCGGTTCCAGCGCTGCCCCTTGCCAGGTGGGGGCTGAGACTTTCTGTGCTGACCTCGCCATCAGCGAGCGGCTCCAGATGTGGGCCGGGGATGGCGTGGGGGTTGTGGGAGGGCTGGCTCGAGACCCCCAACGACCTGGGATCGTCCACGGCTGGGCCGGGCTGGGTGCTCATGCTGGGGTGGGGGGGAGCGGCAGGATAAGAGCGGATGGGGGGCTGAGAAGAACACTGGACGGGCACCCGTGTTCTCGCACTGCCACCCTCCCCGGGGGCTCCGGGGGCTCTGGGGGCTTCCTCCAGTCTGAGCCAGCCGGGGCACGTATGCCTGGCCCCAGGATGCCCATGGAAGGTGGGTGCCGTCCCAAGAGATGAGGCCATGGATCCTCGAAAACTGTCCTGAAGGTGTGTCAGATCCTTCCCGAGTCCATCCCCCCAGGGCTGGGCCTGTTACCTTGCCCTCCAGCACCCTTCTAAATCCTTATTCTTCAAGACCTGCTTGAGGTAATACTTCCTCCAGGAAGCCAACCCTGATAACGCCCCATCCCACTGGATGAGGGGCTGAGTGCTGGTGAAGATCCTCAGCCTAACTGGGTGGAGACCCCGCTGCCCCCTCTCAGCCTGTGACAGTCAGCTGCCCAGGGCAAAACCACACATCCAGGAGGGGGGCGGGGCGGCGCCTGGATGGGCAGGTTTACTCCCAGGGCCAGCAACTCGGCCGGGGGGGGGGGGGCATTGCCCATGGCTGCCCCGACCCCTGGCGCCTGGCTGAGGTCCCACCTGGACTCCATGACATTGGGGGGTGCCTGCAGGGCTGGGCCAGCCACATGGAGCCTCGCTGTCCCTCTCTTCGTTCCCCGGCCCCATTCGGGCCTTTCAGGTCCCTGCCGCGGAGAGCTTGGGCTGCTTCTGGCTCCCGCCCCTCGTGGGAGAGGTTCCAAAGCCTGGGCCAGGCAAGACCACAGCCTGGCCAGGTGTCCGCTCAGGCCAGGTGCAAGTGCCGCGGTGTGTGTGGAGGCCCAGAGCCTGCTTCATGCAGGTGGGACTCTTGGAGGCCTCCAGGCTGGCCTCGGACGGACTAGGCTCACACCCCCTGCCCCCTCGAGGCCCCCTTGGCTACCTGCAAACCCCCATCGCCCAGGTCGGGAGGCTGAGACTCAGGGAGGGGCGGGCCTGCCCGAATCAGGGGTCCCTCAGGCCTCCTCACCCCAGACCAGCGCCCTCATCCAGGCAGAGTACTCAGGCCTTCTGTCCAGGGAGTCTGGGGGACAAGCCCCACTCGCAGGCCCCTGATGCCTAGCGAGAGCTCTAGGCAGCTGACTCCCAAGGTCCCTCCACCAGTGCCCCTGCTGACCCCAAAGTACGGTGACAGTGGCCCAGCTTCCTGTGCCTGGGCCACCCTCCTCCGCCGAGGGGACAGGCCCAGGGGGTAGAGGTCAGCACCGCACAGCAAGACTGCTGAGCCCAGTGCACAGCTGGGAAGACTGAGGCTCAGAGGCTACTAGCTCAAGCCTTCTCTGGACCCCTGACTGCCCAGTCCCTGCACCCCAAGGACAGGGGACCGGACAGGGAGGTGGGGAGGCACAGCCAGGCTTCACCTCCTGCTGGACAACAGTGGCAGGGCCTCCCTTCTCTGTGGTCCTTGTGGGAGGCAGGTACGAGGGGTCCTCAGCCTGTGAACCCCAGGACGGCCAGGCTGGGTTGGGACAGGGCTCTGCAAGGTAGGCCAGTTGTGGGAGCCAGGACACCACCGAGGAAGGCGCCTGGGGCAGCACCTCTGCTGCTCAGCGCTGCCCCCTGCAGGCCCCCCAGCCCTGCCCGTGCCAACCGGGAGGACCGCAGTGCCGCGCAGTGCCCCGCACTGCCAGTGAGCCGTCCGGCCATCTCCGTGTCCCTTCCCGGCCTTAGCATGCCCCCCTCCCCAAGACTGGCCCGCACACGGGGGAGGCCGAGGGGAATGATGGGGTTGCAGGCAGCTGGGTTACCCCCGGGGCCTGGGCCTGAGATGCACTGGGCAGGGAAACAGCAGGGGGGGCCGGAGGCACACACACGTGCTCTCGCACACGACACCGCTCACACGCACGGGCTCAGGTGTGCACAGACACTTGCTCGTGCAGCCACAGGATCCGGCGCTCACCACATGCCCACACTCCCCGCACACTCACCGCACGCAGCAGCCCCAGCGCTCCACGGGCCCAGCCTGGCTCCCCTTTGGGCAGCTCCCTGGACAGTCCAGCCAGGTGGCCCACAGCTGCCCTGAAAGCCTGGGGAGACCCTGTCCTTCTCCCCTACACACTCGGTGGGGGCCCCAGCCTGGCCTCCTCCCCAGCTCAGCTGAGAGGGGCTGAGGCACCAGGCCAGGGGGGGCGTTGGGGTGTGGGAAAGGCCCTCCCCCACTCCATCAGCCAGAGCCCAGGAATGCGCTGACCACAGCCCCAGCCTAATCCCAGCACAGTGCCCCATGGGGCCAGCTGAGCTGGCTGGAGCAGGGCAGCCGGGGAGGCTGGGCTGGGCTGGGCTGGGGGGGACACAGGCTTGGCCCCCAGAAGGCCCAGGCAGTGTTGGTAGGCCTGCCGTCCCCCCTCCCCCACTTGAGCAGCGATAAGGGTTTGGGTCCCTGGATGCCCAGAGGAAGCAAGCTTGGGGTGGGAGGCAGAAGTGCTTTCCTAGGACCCTAAAAAGTGAAGTGGGGGTGGGAGGGGCCCAGGGCCAGCCACCCTGTCTCTGGTGCTTGAATGGCATACCTGCTGATAGTCGGGGGGAGAGGCGGGGTGGGGGGCAGGGAGGGGTGGAGCAGCCTGCTGGCTGTCCCTGGGGTGGGGCTCCGCACCCGGCCCGGCCTGCCCACCTGCCTATATGCCCCGGCTCATGCTCCGCGCCCACAGAAGCTGGCGAGATGGCGTTGCAGGTGGGTGAGAAGGAAGCAGGCCCAGGCGGGGGCTCCCCGCATCCCCGGTGCTCCTTCCCCAGGCCTGCAGGACGAGAGGGCATGGGGTGGGGGACCCCTACCGCCCTGCCGTGAAGGGAACGCTGTTCAGAGGGCCAGGGTCCTGGGGAAGAGCCCGAGCTGGGTGTGAGACTGACTGGGGCCCCCTGGACAAATGGGGTACACTCTGCCCCCTTTTGCATGCAGTTCGAAGCCTTCTGTGCAGGGGGCCTGGCCCCCGGCTGGAGCCTGCTGGTCCAGGGACACTCTGACTCTGGAGAGGACAAGTAAGGGTCACCGCCCTCCCCAGGGGTCCCCTCTCAGCCTTGGGCAGGGTGACTTCCCAGGCATCTGCTGTCTCACAGCCCCCATGACACCCCCCCAGGTTTGAGATCAACTTCCTGTCCGAGGCGGGGGACATTGCCTTCCACATCAAGCCCCGGTTCTCCAGTGCCACCGTGGTGGGCAACGCTTTCCAGGGGGGCCGCTGGGGCCAGGAGGAAGTGTCCAGCGCCTTCCGGCTGGTGCTGGGGGAGCCCTTTGAGGTGAAGGGGGCAGCGGAGGGGAGGCCCGTGGGGGGCGGGGGGAGGCCAGGACTGGGGTACCTGCGAGGCTATCGGGCTGTGAGGCTAGCTACCGCTGCTTTGTGGGAAGGACGCTGTGTCCCCTGCGTGCTGTGGAGGTTTACAGGTAAAGACCGCGGGGAGTCTCACTGCTGGGTGCAGGCGGGTGCACCCCCTAGTGAGGAAGGGGACGTCCGTCTGGCTGGGGCTTGGGGCTCCCACCTGGGGCGGGCCTGCGTGACGGGGCACTCTGCGTGGTGAGGGGACCCGGGCTCCGTGGCAGGCCGTGGGTCACCGGCCTCCCGTCCCCAGATGGAGGTCAGCTCAGATGAGGAGCACTTCCATGTCCACGCCCAGGAGCACAAGGTGCTGCAGTTCGCACACCGCCACAGGCCACTGGCGGCCATCACCCGGGTGCAGGTGCTGAGTGACCACCGCCTGGCCCAGGTGGAGCTGGCCAGGAGGGACCGGAGCTGGTGGTAACGTACCTGCCCCCCCGCCCCACCGCTCTCCAGCTCTGCCCCCCTACCGCACCGGGGGACCCCTCAGGCCCCAGCAGCCCGGGAGGGGGCCCCTGCTTCGTCCTCTGCAAGCCCGAGGGAGCAGGGCCCACTGTCCACATCCCACCCCCATGGCCAGGCTTGGTTCTGGGCTGGGGCTGGGGCTGAGGCGGGTGTCTTGGATGCTTGCAGGGACGGGGGCCACTGAGCTGTGCCCGAAGTCCCCGGAGGGAGCCTCGGCCATCAACCATCCCTTGTTCAGTGGAGCCCACGCAGAGGGAGCTGAGGGGAGTGGTCTGTGGTTCTGGCCCCTCCTATTCTAGATCTACCTTTAATAAAGTTTGAGCAGGCTGCAGGGGCTCGGCTGCTATGGGGGGACCGGAGGGGGTGAGGTCGGGGTGATGGATGCAGCCCTAGACTCCCCCACCAGAGATGGGGGTGGGGTGTCCCCTGAGACCTGTGTGCCCTGGGGATGGTCTGACCCCTCACCTCTTCCCCTCGTTCCCTGGAAGGGGAGTGGTGCCAGATGACATCCGGATGATGGGGGGCTCCTGGCCAGCTGCCCTTGCAAGACCCCTGGGCACACCCCCTCTGGCTCAGCCCTTGGGAGAGCATCCTGCCCAGTCCCAGTCTGCTGGGAGGTCCCGAAGCTTCCTCGCCCTGCTTCCTGCTGGGTGGAAGGACGGAGTCTTTCCTGTTTCTCCTTGTCCCACCTGGAAGTGAGACGTGCTCCCAGTCCTGCTGGTGTGTGTGGTGTGTGTGTGTGTGTGTGTGTGTGTGTGTGTGTGTGAAGTGGGGGCAGGGTGGGTGCAGAGGAAGGGAGGGAGCCCTGAAAATCTCGTCTGGGGGCGGGGAGTGCAGCTCGCAGCCTCCCAGCACTGGCTTCAACCCCAGCTGTTGTATCTACCAGTCAGTCAGCTGTCTGTCTACCCTTCTATCCATTTATCGTCTGTTTATCCATCGATCTTGATGAAAGTGGGGATGTCGCTGCTCGGGATGAGGCTCCCCAGGATTTAGCCTGAATGAGGGATTCCTTAAGGAAGAGGCAGGTGGGTGTAGCAGACAGGAGGGCTGAGCAGGTAAGGCCCTGGGCTCTGGAGCCTGCAGCCCGGGTCTGGGTTCCAGCCCTGCTGCCCTGAGGTATGACCTTGGGCCAGTTCCGGGGCCTCTGGGGACAAGTGGAGCCCTCAGGCCGTGCGTGGATCCGGGCAAAGCACTGGATGGCGGCTGCACGTGTCACCTACTGTGCAATGCCGGACACACACGCGTCTGGCTGAGGTTTTACAGACAGGGAAACTGAGGCTAGGGTGCAGGAGTCAGCCGCAGCGTGGGGCCACCTCAGCACCCCCACCCCCAGGTGAGACAATGGTGGCCCCAGACTCCAGCAGTGCGCTTCCTTCCTGTCTCCGCGCACTTCCCTGCCGGTGTCCACAGCCCAGCTGGCCCAGGAGCCCCTTCCCGCCCTGCCCCCGCCTGTGGGAGGCCTGGCCTTTTGTGTCCAGGACAGACGAGACGACGGGGAGGCTGGGGGCCGGCAGGCCGGCCTGTACCCTGGGAAGGCCTGGGGTATTGGGAAGGGGGTCGCCCACGCCGTGTGGGGCAGGGGGCACCCCGACCCGCGTCTGTGATCTGGCCAGGCTGCTTCTGTTCTTGGGGACTCTGAGCCCAGCGATGGGGGCGTCCCTGCTCGAGGTGCCAGGCCCCTGATGCTCTGTGACCTGAGCTGGCAGCTCACCCTCTGTGGGCCTCAGTTTCCCTACAGACCAAAGGCCCCCGTCATGAAGTGCTGTCTCCCCAATAGCCATGCAAGGTGGGAGGGCAAAAAAGCAAAATTAGATGCCAGCCTTTCTTTTCCCGGTGGTGGGGATGGGTCACCAAGCCTGGGGATGGCCTGCGGCTCAGAGCCGGACACACTGCCTCTGAGTGTTGCTGGGCTCTACACAAGGGCCAGGCCTGCACCGTCTCCCAAGAACTCGGCCAGGGAGGGAGAGCAACACTCATCCTGCAGATGTGAAACAGGCTCAGAGAGGTTAAGTAACTTGAGGAGGCTTGCTCAGCAAATGAGGGGTGCAGCCAAAAATTCCAGGCCTGACGGACCCCACACACGCATGCACGAGCACACGCATACCCATCCCTCGATTGCTGGCCCTGAGCTGAGTCAGCTTCGAATCAGCCCTTCGCCTGCTCCGGGTTACAAGCTGCCGAGGGGCAATTCAGACCACAGGGGCGCTGGACCCATGCATTCATTCCTGGGCCTCAGTCTCCCCTTCTGTGGGGGGGGGGCAGGGAGCTGTGAGCTCAGAGGGTCCTGCCGCAGGGTGGCACACCTTGTGATGACCCCTTCCGCTACTGCCCCTGCCCTCAGCACTCAGTGCGGGTGCCTGGAACTGTGTCCCAGCGCAGCACTGCAGCCCCATGGCTGGGCCCTCAGCTGACGCCTCCTCCAGGAAGCCCTCCCTGACCTCCAGCTGTGCTTTACACCCTCTGCTGGCCTCTCCTCCCCACCCCCATCACACTGCCTCTTCTGGAGGTGGGGGGCCAGGTCTCTCCCCAGCCCCAGCACAGCTGGCTCTGGAGATGTTTGCTGATGAGTAAGTGAACTACTGAATGGCTGACTTGAAGAGAATCACTCAGAGCTTTGAACAAGCTAGAGACGTCACCCCCCAACAGGGGCCACAGAATCATAAGGGCTCCGACTGTAATAAGCTGGTCCCTGAACTCGAGAGATGAGAACGAGCCCAATCTCCTCCCCGCCATGGCCCAGAGGCCTCGCACCTTTGGCTTCATCCGTCCCGTTGCCTGTCCACCTGCTTTCCCATCCTGGAGCGCGCGGAGCCAGCTCTGCCCCGGGACCTTGGCACCAGCTCCTCCCTGCCGTTCTTCCCCAGCACGCAGCCTGGCTCGCTCCTTCCCACCACTCGTCCCAACTAGCACCTTGTGGTTCATGGATTTAGCATCCATCAGAGGTGCACCAGCTGTCCGTCCCCACCGACGGTCAGCTCCGGGGCGCGGCCGGCCGCCCAGGGAGGTCACCACGGGAGTCCTCACACCTGCAACGAGGCCTGGCACATCCTACGCACCAACAAATATGTTAAATAAACGAGTAAACGGAAACAGACCCCGCTTAAACCCTTCTAGGGACAAGCAGTTCACTCCCTACCACAGTAGTGATTGAAGCAAATTCTAGAGGAGGCTTAACTCTGCTCTTCGCGTCCGTCCCTCCTCTGTGCCATAACGGAGGCTCCTGGGAAGGAGGCCACGCATTCCGTGATACCCTTCAGAGACCCTAAGACCTCAGCGGGGTGGGGTGCTCCAGCCAGAGGAGTCGGAAGAGGCCCACCGGGACAGCCCCCTGCTCCGGGCAAGCAGAGCCAACCCCTCAGAGGGCAGGGTTCCCCCCTCAGTTGTGTGTGTGTGTGTGTGTGTGCATGCGCGTGCGTGCACACACGCACGGGGGGTGGTCCACTGGGCCGGGCCTGTCTGGGGAAGCACAGCTGTCCTGCCCAGGAGGCGGTGGCCCTCACAGGGTTATGTGTACAGCTTCTGATGCCACCGGCTGGCTGAAGGTACCAGGTCCTCTGGATGGTCAAGAAGAGAGCACAAGTGCCCACGGGGCCACGTGACGAAATGAAGCAGGTGGGCACAGGGCGAAAGGGGCCGGTGTGGTCTGTGGCTAACCCGAAGGTACGCAGCCCATCACACTCGGCTCCTTCCTATGCACAGGGAAGCGTGCAGGGGGGGCAGATCTTCCGATTTTAAAAGATCTGCAGTTAACGCATCTGATATCTGTTTTTGAATACCAGCCTCCATGGTGAGCCCTGAACCCAGCAGCAATCTCTAAGCAAGCTGCCCCAGGGGCAGTCAGTTCGAGACCTCTGGTCTAAAGCCAACTTTCACCCTGCTTTGTCTCACCTGGACACCTGAGGGCGGGGAGTGCCTTTCTGCCCTCCCCCAATATTCTAGCCCCTTCCTAAAGCCTCCAGGGCCCCATGAGAAACAGACCACCCAGCAGAGGGTGCTCCAGACATGGGTTTCCCCATAACCCCAAATCCAGGTGGCAAAGACCCACTCTGTTTCCCCAGAATGAGAACCTGGGCCCAAGGTGGAGACGGGGAGCATCAGGGATGGCCAGCCCCCCCTTCCCCCGCCTAATTGACGGCAGAACCCAGGGCATGGCACTAGGCTGAAGGATGGAGTGAACGCTGTGTGGGCTCGAGCAAGTCACCACCTCTCTGAGCCTCAGTTTCCAATTCTGTAGATGGGACTGGGACAGCTCTGAGGAGCACACAGCAGCCCCAACAGCAGGAGAACATGGTCTGCATGAGCCCCTCTGCTCCCTCCCTGCCAGGGCAGTGCGGGGTCAGGCCAGAGCTGCTCCCTGCCAGGCCCCCTGGATGTCTCCACACCCACGGCGGGTGTCCTGGGCCTTGGCTCACCCGTCTCTTCCTGCAGGTTTTGGAACAGCCACGACGAGTGCAGGGGTGTGGAGGGAGGCTGACGCCGAGCACAACCCTGGAGGGCTGGGGGCCATCAGGGCCAGGTGCCTCGGGCTACAGTGACAGCCCCAGTGCACCTCTTGTCGGCCTCAGTGGCCTCGAGTGGCAAAGCCCATCACCACCTGGGGCCCCCAGGGCCGATTCTGTGACAGGGTGTGGGGGCTGCCTGTCCCGGGGGCCCCACAGGTGTCCACGCCGGAGGTCCCACGCCGGCAGCAGTGGGGACAGCAGCCCACGGGCAGCAGGGCCTGCCCCACGGCGGGACAAGAAGAAGAGCTAGGTACACGCCGGACTGTGCACCGTCGACCATCTCCGGAAGGGCTCGGGAAACCTGGCCGCACGGGCTACTCGGAGCGGCGACCGGGAGGGGTGTGTGCATTTCTCCCCCCACATTTTGTCACGAAAAGTTTCAGATGTACGGAAAGTGGAAATGCTGTTCAGTGAAGGCCTGTGAATCCTCCGCTCCCTGCATTCAGGGCCTAGCGCTTTGCTCCATGGCTTCCTCCCACCCCGTCCTGGGTTTTCACACATTTCAACCCAAGTGGCCGACCTCAGACCCGCACCTGGACACCCCAGCTCACACATCCCTAACGTTCGCTACCCCTTTGTAGCTCTTCTTTGAGGCCTACTTTCCTCTCCTATGAAATGGGGTAGCAGCGTCTCCAGGAGCCTGGGGGCTGTGGGGCCTGGCACTGCTGGGCAGGGGACACTTGGCACACAGAGAGGGGCCAGGGGGCAAGGTGTGGACAACAGCGAGGCGTGGCGGTGCGACCTGGATGCTGGCCTCGGCTGCCCCCTCGTCACTGGTCACCCCGCATCACTGCCGCAGGGCTGCAAGTAGAGCTGTCCTCCCAAGCTCCCTCCCTCGACCCCTCTGGCCGCTGACCGGAGCTGTCTTTTCAGCACCAAGCAGAGTAGCCCTCCACTCCAGAGGGTGGGCCAGGAGGACCTGAGCCCCCCACCCCCAGTGGTGGCTGCAGAGACCCCCCCCCGGGCAGGAGATAAGCAGCCCTGCCCAAGGGGATGGGACCCTGGGGGGCTGGGGGGCCGTGGGCACCTGTGGGGTGCGGCTGGGATAGGGGAGGAGCCCTGGGCAGGAAGGACCCTCTGGAAGGAGGGGTTTGGGCAGGGGTTGTGGTTTCTACCCACCCAGGGGCAGAGGTCAAAGTGGGACAAGTAGGGTGGCCAAGATGGGGGAGGGCCCGTGAGGGCTCTCATCGTAGGAGTACTTGCCAGACGATCGTGTCCTCTCTGCACCTGGGCAGTGGGGTCCTTCTCCCTTGGGAGCACTCCTCTTGGATGAGACCCAAAGGCTTTCCCTCTCTGCCCTCTCCATGGCCCCAGGACTGCTGGGAGGTGGGGATGGGGCAAAAAGGGAAGCATGACACCCCCTGCTTGCACCCCTTCTCTGCAGGGCACCCCAGGACCAGCTCTGGTGCACCGTGGATGCCACCACGGGAGCCCAGCACACTGACCCCCAGCTGACTTGGGGGCTCCTCAAGTTGGCATGGAGCCCCAGCCCTGGGTCTTCTGGACCTGATGGTTCTCCTGCAGGAGGTCGAGGTGGCACTGCTGTGGGTGCCTGACCCTGGGGCTCTGGCTGGTGGCCTGGCGGATCCTGGAGACCAGGCTTGTCAGGCCACGGAGGTCATGGAGGGTGGGGTCCTACGGACAGGACCGAACCCCCTCTCTGTATCATGCATGGTCCTGGCTTTTGACTGAGGAGCAGTGCCTCTGGTCTGCAGAGGAGGGTAGGATAGGGTCGGGCTGGCCTCATTTGCTTTAGCCCCCCAGCCATATTTTAGGTTCCCATGGGTGGGGAGAGCAGATAGGAGGCAAGGGCAGCCCAGACCAACAGGGAAAGGGGGGTGGGGGCTCCAAGTAAGAGAGAGGATGACTGGTTGGGGAAGAAACACCACCCTGCCTCTCCCCCTCCCCCTGAGGCTCTTCCTAACCTCCCACCTCCTCTGGAGGCCCCTCCAGTGGGGTGGGGTCTTGACCCCAGCTTGGGGGTGGGTGGTAACACCTCTGACAGTTAGGTCCTCCGGAGTCTGGGCCACTCCCACACCCAGTTCCCTCTCTGCTCTCTTGCCCTCCCTGGCTGGGTTCTTCGTGAGGATTTCAGGGGCTAAAGGCAGACCTGGCAGAGATGAGGTCAGTCAGGAACTCAGGAGAGCTAGAACAGTGCAGGCTCGGAGCGGGGCCAGGCCCTTGAGGGCTCAGGAGAGCAGGTGTCCTTCCTAAACACTCAGTGATGACCTCGCTTATCTTCACAAGAGCCCTATGGGGTTGTCTTCATAGATGAGGGGACTCAGACACAGAGAGGGGAGGCATCTGCCTGAGGTCACACAGCATGTCTGTGGCAGAGCTGGGATTTGAACCCAGGCGATCTGATTCCAGAGTCCTCTAGATATTTGGGTGGCTGCAGTTGGAAGAATATATATATGCAGTCCCATTTGTATTGTTTTTCTCCTTACTCAAAAAAAAAAAAAATGAGGTCTTAACTTTGCAAACATGGGTTTGTAAACACAAATTTTAGGGAGACTCTGACCCCCATGGCTGGAGAGGAGCTGGCCACTCTGGGCCTGGCAGAAGCCCCACACTCACGCCCCCCACTTCACGGGAAGGAGGCAGAGCCGGTGGCCGAGCCACATCCAGGCTGTGAGAGAGCGCGGGGAATCCCAGAGGGGACCCCGTGTACTCTGGCCAGCTGCCTGGAACATCCCGGAACTTGGAGAGGCAGCCTCCTGCACCTTGTGGGGCCCTGCGCAGAGGGTGGGGGTGTGGTGGGGGCGGAGAGGCTCCTCGGGGCCCTGCGGGGAAGGCGCTGCCAGGAGTGCAGCGACCCAGGCTGCGCTCCGACCCAAGCCCGGCTGTGGTTTCAGGACCCTGGAAACAGCTCCCCATCCTCCTCTCAACCTCAACCCCTCTCCAGCCAAGAGCTCCATTCCTTTTCGGTAAGCACTGCCCTCCCTGCCAGCCAGCCATTCTCAGCCCGCTAGCACGGGCCCGGTTCCAGCCCGTGGGACAAAGCCGTAACCAGGGCCGCAGGCCGGGCTGACCCTGGATAGGCAGTTGGCGCTGCCGCCTCGCAGGCCCCTCGCCATGGTTACGGCCCACCCGCAGTTCCACTCAGAGGCGGGCATTGTTGGGGCACCAGAGTGTGGCAAGCGCCCAGGAGACCAGGCTGGTACAATGGCCTTGGCGTGTCTTTGGCCATGGACGTGTAGCTGAGCGCTTTCCCACGCTCTGGCCTCTCAGCAGCCTGGGAAGGTGAGTGTACCCTGGCTTTGGTAGATGGGGAAACCGAGGCCTGGAAAAGACGTAAGTTAGGAGTCAGGGCCAGCCCTGGATAAGGCTCTGAGTCAGGGCTTGCTTCAACCAGACAATGGGTGAGAGGCCCAACCTCTGCTGGGCAGCGTTGGCGAAATGACAGCATCACTATGATGTGGATCATGAGCCCATGTGAGCCAACAGGGTGGCTTCACCAGTCCCTCCTGACCTCCGTGCTCCTGTCCCCAAGCAGACAAGAGCACATACTGCTCGCACACTGTGTAGCCTCCAAACCTTTGCCCCCACTGACCACTCTGCCCAAACGCCCTTCTCCTGATTCTTTCCCTATACACTGTCACCTTCCTTAACTCCTCCCCACCCAGTGGGAGGGGACACTGTTTCACTTGCCCCTTTCCAAGTACAAGCCAACTTCCCTTTGGAGACCTGCCCTGCCCTGCGCAGTGTGGTCCTGGGGTGTGGACGATCCTGGAATCTGCCCTCCCATCTCTGGGAGGTACCCTGGAAGTACCTGGAGGGTCCTCTGGCTGGACCCTTCTTCTCACTGCCCAGATCAGCAAGGACGGGCTGCTTGACGCATTTGCTTTCCAGACTTGCGTCTTGAGTGGAATTTGCAAGGTTGGAGCTATTGCTTGCACCCACAGGCTCAAGGCCCCCACAAGGCCATAATCAAACCAGGGAGAAAAGTATGCGACAGCAAGAGGAAAACCACCCTCACATATTCAGGAATGACAGCATTAGCAGCTCACTTCTTATCAGAAACAAGAGAAGCCGGTGAAGACAGTGGAAAGACATGGGTGGAAGTGCTAAAGGGAAAAAAAGCCAACCCAGAATCCTATATCCAGCAAAACTATCCATCAAAAATGAAGATGAAGTAAAACCATTTCCAGGTGTGAAAAGTCTAAGGGAATGTGTTGCTAGCAGACCTGTCTTACAATAAAAGCTAAAAGAAGTCCTCCAGCTGTAAAGAAACAACACATGGTGGTCACTCGAGTCCACGGAGAGAAATGGAAAGCTCTGGGGATGACTGCACATATTAACACACCAGACTACATGCACACATCTCGCTGATGTAGTGTATTGATAATAACAGCACAGGGCAGTGGGGAGAGACCAAGTTACAAGCAGTAAAGTTTCCATGTTTTCCTGGAATTAAGTCAGGATTAATCAGAAGGAGATTGTGATAAGAGGCACATGCCATCCTCAGAGCAATCACTACGAGAAAAAACTAACAAATACAGTTTAAAAAGATCAAGAGAAATTTAAATGGCACACTAAAAAACATTTACATAACATGAAAGAAGGTAGTGAAGGAGGAACAGAGGAAGGAAATAGATGGGAGACATATAGAAAGTAAACAGCAAAATTAAAGATGTAAACCTAACTGTGGAATAGTCAAGTGCATATATTTGGTCTTTGTTGCTGGAACAGAGCTCCTAAACACTTGGAATTTCCTGATTGATGCCTTCTGTTATTCATAATCAGCCCCTGTGGCCCACACCTGGGTTTATGCTAATGAGGGGACTCCGGATTGGGCAGTGCCCTGGACAGCTTCAGGAGGGGTGGGCCCCAGAGGTACCAACCAAGATTAGAGGGTTGGAACTTTCAGCCTCCAGGGAAGGGAGAGGGCTCAAGACTGAGTTTAATCATTAATGGCCAATGATTTAATCAGCCAAGCCTAAGTAGTGAAACCCCATCCAAACCCCTAAACAAGGGGGTCTGGTACTTCCAGGTGGTGACACAGATGTGCTGGGAGGGTGGTGCATCTGGAGGGGCTGTGGAACCCTGGGCACCCCTCTTCCCCACCGCCCACCTTGCCCTGTGCATCTCCTCCATTTGGCTGTTCCCGAGTTGTATTCTTTGTATTATGACTGTAATCCTAAGCATGGTGCTTTCTTGAGCTCTAAGAGTCATTCTAGTGAATTACTGACCCTGAGGGAGGTCATGGGAGCCGATGAATGTGCAGCCAAGTCAGACAGGTGTGCGGGCAGCCTGGGGACCCTGGACTTGCAGCTGATGTCTGAAGTGGGGGCCCCTCACCTGTGGGGTCTGCACTGACTCCAGGTAGTTAGTGTCAGAACTGAACTGAACTGTAGGACACTCAGTTGGTGTTGGAGGATCACAGAATTAGGTTGATAGATATTATGTCAATAATTACATTAAACGTAAATTGGGGTCCAAACATCCCAATCAAAAGGCAGAGGTTTTCAGACCTATATTTTCTAAATACTTAAGAAAAATCAAGATCCAGTTCCACGCTGCCTAAACCTTAGATTCAAAGACACAAACAGATGAAGGTAAATGGATAGGTAAAGAACAGCCATGAGAGAGTTGGGGTGGCTACGTTAATATCTTCCCACAAATGCAAGTCTAGCCCACATGGCCTTACTGGTAAATTCTACCATATACTTAAAGAAGAAATAATATCAAATCCATCACAAGATAAAGCATGAGGGCGACGTTATCCTAATTCTAAAGTCAGACAATGATATCACAAGAAAACTGCAGACCTATGTCCTCAGGAGCACAGGTGCAAGAATCCTCAATCAAATATTACAAACAGAATCCAGCAACATGCAAAAAGGGTCCTACACCATGACCAGATGGAATTTATTCCAGGAATGCAAAGTTGGTTTAATGTTCAGAACCAATAATGTGATACACTGCATTAATAGAATAAAGGACAAAAAAAACACACGATCATGTCAATAGATGCAGGAAAAGCATCTGACCAAGATTAACACGGGTTGATAATAAAAACTCACAACACACTAGAAATAGAAGGGGATTTCCTCAAACTGATATAGGCATCTATAAGAAGCTATAGCTATTTGTTGTATTTTATGATGAAAGACTGGATTTTTCCCCCTTTAGGAATGAGGAACAAAGGATATCTATTATTCTTGTTATTCAACATTATGCTGAAGACTCTAGCCAGTGGAATAAGGAATAAATAAAATGAACTAAAAAAAAAAAAAAAAGAAAGAAACCAAAGAAATCCAGATTGTAAAGGAAGAAGTAAAACTATCTTTATTCACAGATGGCATAATCCTTAATGTAGAAAATCCTAAGGAATCCCCACAAAGAGCCACCAGAACTAATAAACCAGGTTAGCAAGGTAGCAGGATATAAGATTAATATACAGAAATCAATTATAGTTCTATATACAAGCAATGAACATCCTGAAAATAAAATTAATAATTCCATCCACAATAACACAATGCTTAAGAATAAACATGACAAAAGAAGGGCAAGGCTTGTATACTGAAAAGAACAAAACATCACTGACACAAGTAGTATTTTAGTAGATGGAAAGACATTCTATATTCAATTCTCCCCAAAGTGACCTATAGATTCAATACAATCTTTATCAAAATCCTAGTAGGGTTTTTTGGGTAGGAATTGAGAAGCTGATCCCAAAGTTTATATGGGAATTCAAAGGACCTAAAACAATTGCCAAAATAATTTTGAAAGAGAAGAGCAAAGCTGGAGGACCGGCACTACACAACTTCCAAACTTGAATAAAACCACAGGAATCAAGACAGTTATTGTCCTGGCACAAGGCGAGGCATATAGATCAGTGGAACGGAACTGAGAGCCCAGAAATGAGCCCTTGTATTTATGGGCAGTTGATTTTCAACCAAAGTACCAAGACAATTCAATGGAGAAAGGATAGTCTTTTCAACAAATGGCACTAGAACAATCAGGTATTATAAACACAGAGGATAAACCTTACACCAAGCACAAGAAATCTCTCAAAATGCTCCATGTAACAGCGAAAACTATAAAACTTCTGTAAGAAAACAGAGGACATCTTTGTGATCTTGAGTTAGATATATACCATCAGAAAAGCACAATCTATAAAAGAAAAATTGATAAGCTGTACTTCATCATAAATAAAAAAAAAATCCTCTTCAAGTGACACCATTAAGAAAATGAACAGATGAGCCATAAACTGGGGGGAAAATATGTGTAAAGTGTATATCTGATAAAAGACTCATGTCCATATACACATGTATATATAGAAAACACAAGTCAGTAAGAAAACCTAATGGAAAAATGGGCAGAAGACCTGAATAGTTCGTCAGAGAAGATATATGAATTGATAACAAGCATATAAGCAAGATGCTCAACATCATTAGTCATTAAGGAAATGTAAATTAAAACCACAATGAGATCCCAGGACACACCTACTGGAAGGGCTATAATCAGGAAAGACAATAATTAAGCACATGATGGAGGGCAGCTGGAACCCCTCATGCATTGCCGGTATAACACAGTACGGTCACTTTGTGAAAGCAGCCTGGCAGCTTCTTTAAAAAGTTAAACATGAACTTATCATATGACCCAGGACTTCCATCCTCAGGAATCTACCCAAGAGAGATGAAAACATGTCCACACGCTGAGGATATGGATGGTCGTAGCGGTATTTCCATAACGGCCCCAAGCTGGAAACCATCTAAATATCCATCGACTCGGGAAGGGATGCACCAGATGTGGTCCATCCACACCACAGAATGCTGTTCACCAGGAAAAGAATGAGGTACAGATCCCTGCAACATGGATGAGCCTCAAGAACATGATGCTGAGTGCAGATGGATGCGGGGGACTCCATACTGTAGGATTCCATGTATGTGAACGTTCAGAAAAGGCAGATCTATGGACATGGATGCCAGGGGCTTGGGTGGAAGCAGGAGGGCTGGGGGAAGATGGCTGTAGATGGGCGGTAGATGGGCTGTAGATGGGCTGGGGGAAGCTTCTGGTGTGATGGAAAGTTTCTAAAACTGGATTGTGGTTGCACAATCCTGTAAATTTAGTAGGAGTCATGTACAACAGGTACATTTTATGTTGTGCTAATTGCATCTCAACAAAGCCATTTTTAAAGAAGTAAACATTGATTATTTTTGTGGTAATATTGTTTCTGTGTTTGCTATATCATTTTGTTGTGTTAAAAGTACAATACCAGGGGTGCCTGGGTGGCTCAGTTGGTTAAGCGTCCAACTCTTGATTTAGGCTCAGGTCATAATCTCAGGGTCATGCTGAGCATGGAGTCTGCTTGAGATTCCCTCTCTCCCTCTGCCCCTCCCTCCCACCCCTGCTCACACACATGCACTTTCTCTCTCTTCCTTTAAAAGAAACAAACAACAATGAAAAATAACAGTACCATTTACAATCACTCAAAAAAAAAAAAAAACCAAAATGCACAGATGTGAATCTAATAAAATGTGTACAGATGTCTATGCTAAAAACTGCAAACTCTGAAGAAAGAAATAAAGTAAATGGAAAGACGTACTATGCTCATGGATTAGAAGGCTCAACGTTGGGAAGATGTCACTTCTCCCCAAACTGATATACAGATTTAATGCAATTCTATAAAAATTCTGGAAATATTCTTTTTTGTAAATATAGACATAATTACGCTAAAATTGACGGGGAAAGGCAAAGGACTTGAAGAGGTAACACAAATTTCAACAAGAAAAGTGAGAAGAGCCCGTCTACCCAAATTCAAGCCTTACTAGAGAGTGGCAGTGACCAACACTGGGTGGGATCGGCAGAAGGCAGACACAGTGACCAATGGGCCGGGCTAGAGAACCCACGGAAACCCTTGCATGAGTGGCTGACTTTTGACAAAAATGCGAGAGCAATTCAGTGGAGGGAAGATTGCCTTTTCAGTAAACAGTACTGGAGCAATTGAATATCCACAGGCAAAAGGCAAACTGCAATCCACACAACCCACCTGATTTAGAAAACTAACTCAAAATGGACCGTGCATTAAACATAAAACTTTCAGAAGATAATACAGGCGAAAATCTTCAGGATGTAGAGCTTAGAACTGACACCAAAATGACAATCTATACAAGATAAAAATCAATTAAGCCGATCCTCATCAAAATCGAATCCTGCTGCCTTGCACAGGACCCTCCTGAAGGACGAAAAGACAAGCTACAGACCGGAAGCATACATTTGCAAACCACATATCTGACAAAGGACTCATATCTAGAGTATGTAAGAACTCACAAAACCCGCCAAATGGGCAAAAACATGCAGAGATGTTTCACTGAAGAGGATGTGGCAAACAGCACCAGCCACCGGGCAAACGCAGAGCAGAGCACGCTTCTGCGCCCGCTACAAGAGCTCGCGGACCACGAGCAGCATCTGCAGTGGGGCATCCCGTGGCATGGGGATAGAAAGGGTGAACCTTTTCCTGGCATCATGGCGCCACTAAGTGAGAAACGCTAACCTCAAAAGGCGACAGACACTATGATCTCATTTAGGTAACATTCTCGAAATGACAAAACCACAGAGACCGAAGCCAGACTCGTGGTCGCCAGGGTGAGGGGTGGTGGTCTGGGGTCGGCTGTACGACTGAGGGGCGGCACGAGGGGGTCCGCATGGGGGTGGAGTGTCCTGGGTCTTGGTTGCGGTGGTGGCTCCACATTCACACACGTGATCAGGGACACAGAAGTACACACACCTGTTGTACAACGTCAACCTCCTGGTTTTGCTCTGATACTATGATCACATGAGATGTAGCCGTTGGGGGAAAACACAGGACCTCTCTGCTGTCTTTGCAGCTTCCCGTGATTATTTCAAAATAAGAGGTTAGAACGACAGCCACAGAAGCGATCACTGATTATCTGTTTCTGTGGGTCGGGAATTCTAGAGTGACGTCATGTGGTGGCTCTGGCTTGGGGTTTCTCACGAGGTTGCCCCCATAAGGGGACAAATGTTGGTTGGGGCTGCTGACATCTGAAGGCCCAACTGGGGTAGGAGGCCCCGCTTCCCACTGGCTATTGGTGAGGGTCTTGGGTCCTTGACCAGTGACACTTCTTAGGGCTACTTGAGTGTCCCAACATGTGCTGGCTTCCCCCCAGAGTGAGTGACCAGGAGAGAGGGAGGAAGAAGCCACTGTCTGGGGGATGCTCTGAGGGACCGGCCGGCCAGGGAGCTCTGTTGTCAGGGTCTTTGCTGGGTCTCTCCTCTAGGACTGCTCCGTTCCCAAAGACGCTTGTTTTCTGAGTGGCGTGGAAGTCTGTCCCCGTCTGCCATCAGTCCAGGACGCCTGCCATCTGTGGGGCCTGGGGTCCCCAGGAGCACCCAGCACTGTTCCCTCCCTCTCAGGGCTGGGCTGGGGAGAGGCCGCATGGGGTTGGGGAGGGGCGTCTGGGGACTATCTCACCCCCGCCCTGCACGTCCCAGTAACACCTCCTGTCAGCCCCTCTGAGGCTCCGGGAGACAAGTCAGGCTGGTCTCGGCTTTCCCACGGCTGTTGAGGGTTTACTTCTCCGAGACAGCGTGTCACCACCATTTGTCGTCTCTGCTCTGGTTTCTAACATTTGCTGCTAACATCCTCTCCTGTCCTCCTTAGACCTGCAGATTTATGCCTGTAAAAATCTCTTATTACTGTCATTTATGGGAAGCTGCAAAGGGCATGAAAGCAGGTGCATGTCTTCAATCACCATCTGGACCCCAGACATCGAAAAAAAATTTTTTTTTAATTAAATTTTGCTAAAGTCAGTTTTGGTTGCTCGTCACCTTGACTGATCCAGGCAAAATTCCCACATCTGTTCTTCCAACAGGTGCTCGTGGAGCATTTGCTCCGCTCGAGGCCCAAGGACACAAGCAAGGATGTCTCAGGAGGACGGGGAAGGTCCACACGGTCAGCTGGGGCAGGTCGCACGAGGGCAGGGCCGGCCCCTGGTTCCGAGAGCTTCTCCCGAATGATGAGCTGAACTTGAAGTAAGGGGGTGGGCAGACAGCACAGACAACGGCGTGGAGGCGGGCAAGCGAGGCAGGGCGTGGTGCCCGGCGCGGACGGCGTCTGCAGGGGACGCCCGGTGCGGGCAGCATCTGGGCAGGCCTTCGCAATCAGGCTGAGGATGTCAGGGGCTCTGTCGGCAGCGGGGAGTCTCTGCAAATCTGAGGAAAACGTGCTCAGAGCCACAGGGAGAGGCAAGCGGAATAACCTGCACAGAGGGGAGGGAAGGGAGGCAGGGGACCCCGGGGGGAGACCCCCATCACCCAGGAGCTGGGAACATTCTGCATCCTGGTCTGGGTGGTGGTTACACAGGAGACACGTATGTGAAAACTTATCGGGCTGTGCCCTTGGGATTTCTGCACTGAATTGTATATAGGTGATCCCTGACTTGGAAAGTAAGGACAATCCGACAAACGTCCCAGGGAAGAGGCGATCAGAATATCAATTCAGGCGGGGTGGGGAGAGCCACTGCTCCAAGTTCAAGTGCAGCAGGAGTTTAGAGGTGGTTCAGGAAGGCTGCCTGGAGGAGGGGCCTGGAGAGGACCCATGGCTGGGAGAAAGCAAAGCAGGCTGGGAGCCGGTGGGCAGAGGCCCCAGGAAAGTCAGGGACAGAACATTCTAGAGACAAGACATTGCTTGAGTGGAGATGATGGGTCCACACCAAGACCACGGCTCTGAAATGCAGCAGGACCCTGTCCCAGGAAGCTGGCACAGGCCTTTGTCCCCCAACAAAAGGACCCTCTGCTTTATCCAAGGGATCCCCCAAAGGGGGCTTCCGGCAGCAGGCTCCTTGGGGCGTGAAAATGGGATTTGAGGGTCAGAGGCCCAGGCAGAGGCAGCAACTCGTGGGAAGGTACACCAGCGCCCGCCCCTGGGGGCCCCTCAGGTGGACAAGTGTGCTGGAGGGCAGGGGCTGGGCCCTGCCACACTCGGGCAGCTTCGCGGACACGGCAAACATCTGGGTCTGTGTGTCAGGATGACCCGGGCCACCTCCAGGATAGACAAGGCCCAAAGACAGGCTCGGGACTGGTGGTCCAGGGGGCACGTCTGCAGGGCCTCAGGGCCTGGGGGAGGCTGAGCCACACCTCTCCTGGACCCCCACGAGGAGCCCAGGGTGCAGAGTGCCCTTCCTCAGGGATGACAAGTGGCGGAGCAGGTGAACCTGGGGCGTGAGCGCCGCCCTGCCCCGTCACTGGATGGGTTGGCCTGGGCGACGCTAGCTCCTGCTTGCTTCCCGCTCTGCGTAAGGGGCCTGGGGTCATCCACCGTGAGGCCGGGGTGACCAGCCCCCTGCCCTCCGTGTGGGCCGTCCTCACTCGGCCACAACCCAGCTTCTGGGTCGGGCTGGGCCCCTCCCACTCGCCCCCAGCAGAGGCTCTCCCCCAGAGGGCTTGGTCTGCTCCGCCACAGCCATCTCAAGGCCCTGGGCCCAGCATCCCAGAAAGATTCACCAGGAAGTGCGACTGCCCAGCACTTGACCAGCGAGGCCGGTGCGGGCTGGCTTGTGGGAGCGCCCCTGGAGACCCCAGCAGAGCCCCCGACAATCCGCATTTCTGACCCGAGGCTGCCCCCTGGTGGGAGGTGCCGGGGACCAGGCCGGCCCAGCTCCAGGCCGCCTGGGCTGCTGGCCCCCTATTCAGAGGGCCCCTGCTCTTCATGTTCCCTTGTGCACAAGGCTGCACGATCCCCAGTGGCCAACGGGAGAGGGGGCATCGGCCCTGTGGAAGCACTAGGGGTCACTCCCAGGGAAATCAAAGGGACCGGGACAATGTCCCCGGGAAGGCCCCGGCCTGGCAAGGGAGAAGATCCTGGAGCAGGTGCTCCATGGTGGCCTCCATGTGTGACCTTGAGCCTCAGTCTCCTCCTGTATAAAATGGGAATAGCTACGGACTCCACTCCTCAGACTCCTGCAGCCCATCATGGCGGCCACTGAGCATGTGGAACATGCTGGTCCTACCGGGGACACGCTACAAGCGTAAAATGCATCCGGGAACAAAAACCACTAATCCCCCAAAACATAAACTATCCCACAAATAGTTCTGAGATGACTCACAAGTTGGAATGACAATATTTTGGATATACTGGGTCAAGTACATTATCAAATTTAATTCCACCTCTTGCTTCTTGCTTTTTAAGGCAGTCCTCCCCCCACCCAAATTTTAAGTCACCACATGGCTCAAAGGGCTCTGGAGGATTCGATCAGTAACCCTTGACAAAGGGCGGCCAATCCCGTCATTACCAGCTTCTGAAAAACTCATAGTAATTTTGCATTCTGTTCCATTACTGTGCTCCTTTTCACGAAAAACAAAATGTTTTTTTTAACAAACTTGGATCCACGTCACCAGTTGATGAAGACGGGCCGGCTTTGAACCTGTGGGGCAGGGGCAGGGGCTGAGGTCAGGGGAAGCGGGGGGGCTGGGCACCCCTCAAGGCCACGTGGCCTCCGTGAGCAGGAGGTCCGTGCCCGCCGGCCCCGCTCCAGCCCCGTCCGTGACACCTGTCCTTCATCACACACGGCAACGTCCCTGCCACATGTGAGCACGGCCAGCCTGGTGACAACATCCCCGTCCTGGAGAACGTGACCGGTGGTGGGCAGCCCTGAGACCCCCTCTGCCCCACACACCTCAAGCTTCCAGAGACAGGCCTGCGTGGATAAGGCCCTCCTTCAGGCACCCCGACCTGCTCCCGCTAGCTGAGCCCCCCATTTGATTCAGAGGGGGCCGGGCACGGGGAAAGCCAGAGATGAACATCCTCCCCAACCGAGGGGCTGCGCCTCAGAGGATGCCCACCTCCCCAAGCCCTGGACGCCAAGCTGCTGGGCTCAGCACCCTCGGACATGCCTGCCCACGGTGCCCCAGGGTCCAGGGGCCTGACTGCACACCCTCACCAGCGCCTGCCAGTCTGACCACAGCCGTCCTGCTGGGGGACAGGGTATTGGCCCACTGTGGTCTGGTTTGCAGTTCCCCGACCAGCCGCCGACGTCGAGCAGCTTTTCTCGTGCCTACTGACCGCTCCTGCCTTCTCTGGACAGGTGTCCATTCCAGTCCTCTGCCCATTTCTGAAAGGGGTTGTTCTTCTCTTGGGCTTCAGGTCTCTGTACATTCCGTATACTCCTCCCTGAAGATCCACGATCCGCAAGCACTTTCTCCCGTTCTGTGGGTGCCTCTTCACGCCACTGCGCTCTCCTTGGCACACAGTCTGCCCCAAGCCTCCATCCCGTGCCTGAGGGCAGGATCTGCTTGCTCTCTCCCTCTGCTCGCCTGGCCGCAGCCATGGAAGGCACAGCTGCACCTGGGGTTGCATTTTCCTGCACTTCTAGGTGGTCCCCCAACTGCTCCTCCCTCTGCCTGGCTGGAGCATAAACACACATGCACACACGCATCATGCATGCACACGTGTGCACACATGCTCACACATGCACGCACACCCACGCGCCCGCACACATGTGCACACATGCAGACACCATGCACGTGCACACACACATGCATCACGCACCCCCACGCGCACACATGCACACAGGCACGCATGCACACACGCATGCATGCACACGTGTGCAACACTCATGTGCACATCCATGCACGCACACACACACTCCTGAGTTTTGTGGCCAGGCTGCACGCCCAGCTGCTGTCTTCACACCCTCCCAGTGCACAGGGCTCAGGAAAGGCTAGGAAAACAGCTTCTAGTGGCCAATTCTTACATAATACACGAGGTGTTTGGAGAAGACAGAACACATTTCCACAAAACATGACCAGTGTGCTGAGCAGAGCAGACTTCAGCATCTCCACTGGCTGAGAGATTCAGATGGCTCAGACCCCCAAGAGAAAGGCCACCTCTTGTTTGCCCATCTAGAAAGTTCTTCAGGAAGTGGGGGCGGGGTTGCTGATTCCCCTGAAGCAGTGACAGGTTGGCGGCCAGGCTCTGACTTCCACTCTTGCCAGCTTCATGCGAGTCTTTCTTGGGGGAAAACTGAGGGACACAAGACACAGCATGGTCTTCCAAGATCTAAACGCATCTCACGTGGACGAGGCCACCGCTTTGTTCTGTGCAGCTCCCAACTTCGGAGGAGGCAGATCTGGCTCAACATTCGTCGGAGATTGTAAACGGCCAATTATCCGACCAAGGAGGGGCAGTGAGGTAGTGAGCCCCCTGCCATGGTGGGTGTGCAAGGCGAGGCCGCCGTGGACCCCGTGGTGACACCAAGACCTCCTCCAACACAAATATTGCCTTCACCGGTAGAGATGTTAAATGTGTTTATTCTCTCGACAGATGACTGTGGAGGGGGCAGTGGGTACACCGAAACAGCCACCTCTCAGGAAAGTCCTGCAAAACCACCTCTGTGCTCCCACGCGGACCTTCTGCGGTTCCCATGTGGGAGCAGACAGGGTTCACGCAGGAAGAGAGAAGGTGGGTGGGGAGATGCAAGAGGGAGGGGACTTTAGAGAAAGCCCGTGGCCTTTACGGCCTGAAGGTGTTGTCAGAACAGGGTGGGTTAGAAGTGGCAAGGGGAGGCCGCGAGGAGGCTGCTAGCCTCACCCAGGGCGCTGGTGCAGCGTGAGCCCGGCCTCCGCCACACAGATGGTGGGCCACGGACAGCCTTGTGCACAGGTGGGCCTGGCATAGTGGGAGCCGTGCAGTGGGGTGAAGGGCTAGGCCCTCTGGGCAGGAGGCCTCCTGCTGGCCTCCTTCCTCTGCCCCTGGTCCCCTGCAGCCCCCATGTGCTCCCACCAGAGGACAGCACACGCTCAGGAGAAGCCATGGCGGTCACCACAGGGCGGTGCGGGCACCACAGGGCACCACTGCACCTTGAGGGCAGGAGTAGGTAGAGGGAGGCTGGCCGGTGGTTGGCTCCAGCCCTCGCTGCGACCTTGGCAAGTCTGTCCCCATCTGCACCTTGGTTTCGACCCATCCAGAGTGGGGGTCCCGGGCTGCCTTCAGGAGCCAGGCAGGCAAGAGAGAAGAGGGAAGCTGGCCAGGTGGGGCTGACACCAGCCCGAGGCAAGTGACCCAGAGAGCACAGCCCTGCCCACAGGAGCCCACATCCAGTTCCACGGGAAGATGTGGCACCCACCTTGACGCCCGCCGACCGCCCCACTGCTATCCCAGGTGACGTTCAGGTCCTTCCAGCTCGTCTGGACAGCGTGCCAGGAAGCTGGCAGACCGCAAAGGCAGACAGGCCCTCAGCGGGGCCCTAGGAGCCACTGTCCCTGGGGAGGTGGGCCCCAGCACCAAGCCCCAAACCCCCAGCATGTCAGGCCAGGGCCAGGGGGTTCTGTGGGGACCTTCTTGTCCGCGCTCAGCCTAGAACTCATGGTCCGGGACCGGGGCCCATCTCCAGGCCAGGCCAGGTCACCACCACGTGTGTGTCTCAGCCGCCAGGCAGCAAGCAGTCCCAGCTCGGGGAGGGGTGGGGAGGGCGGGGAAGGAGAGCCAGGGCTGTCTGGTTTCTCATGGGCTGTGGGCATGGGGCTCCCGCTGCCCGGGAAGATATAAGAATGGGGGAGGATGCAGCTGGGCATTCGCGACCCCACTGGGCTGATGCTCCACAGATCTCTCTGTAGAGGACAGATTCCTCTGGGTTATGTCCATGAGCCCCCTCCCTCGAGGGGCACGGAACAGGCTTCTGGGAGGAGCTCGTGGCCAGTTACAGCAGGGGCCTCAGACGTCCCTGGCAGACAAGGACCCAGCAGCACTGAACACAGGCATGTCCAGCCCTCCCTGGCTGCGCCCAAGCGGTATGAGCTCCGCTGGACGGGAAGTGGCCCCAAAATCAATTGACACATTTCAGGCACGATCTTCTTGGCTCCCTGGACGGGCACTGCGCCCAGGGTGGGGCCGCTCCCCGGGTGTGACGGTGCTCGCATCCCAGCCACGCCCTGAGCTGGCGATGTTTTTCCTAAGTGCTGGATTTTTCCTCTCTCCTCCTCTCTGCTCTGGGCCTCTCTGCCAAGACTTTGGGTCGCCCACATCACTCCACCCCAGGACATGAGGCTGGCTCTCAGCTATGCGCCCTTCCCACCAACTCCCCATGTTCCACCGTCAACAGTGTTGAGCGCCAAGGCACCCGAGGCCATGCCTGTCCCTTTCAGACATGGTCTGGGCCTAGGCTGGCTCCTCTAAAGGCTGGGCCTGGCACCGCAGACCCTGGGGCTGACACATGCAGACTCGGATGGGCCATGGGAGGGCCCTGGTTCAAATGCCCTGATGGCAGGCAGGGCTCCTAAGGGGGCCTTTGAAAGGTTTGGGAAAAGCAGGGGTTTGGGGTCAGAACATGTGAATGAATCCTGGAGTAATGATGGGATCTGAGCAGGTTACGCAGCCTCTCTGGGCCTCGATTTTCCTATCTGGACAACGGCAATAGTCCTGGCTCAGCCCCTGACTTTACAAGAACTCTGCACAAAGCCCCGAGTTCCCACTCATACGCCTTTCCCCATACAAGTCTCCTTTCTTGAAAGGAACAGTCAGTCTCCCGTCAGCCTTCTCCCTGGAGTCCGACGCCCGTGGACAAGAACCCAGGAGCCAGGCGTGCAGACTGAGATCGGGATGAATGAGGTCCCTCAGAAAGAGCCGAGGACCCATCAGCAGAATGTCCCGTGGGGCCGGAAGGGGGGGAAAGGGCAGGAACTGGTTTCTGAGGACACACACACTCGCCCGAGCCAGACGTGAGCCGAGCCCCCACCTCCTGATGGAGGACCGAGCACACAGACCCCCAAGGCAGGGAGGGCCCTGCCCGCCCTGGTCCACCCACCGGGACTGACGCACTTCCTCTCCTCACCCAGCGCTCCACCCCAGCCCCTTCCCGGAGCACTGCGGGTGCTCTGTGCTCGGGGACACAGTTTTGGAACATTTTAGAACCAAAACATTTTTCAACCAAACCTTTTAGAAGCCCGGACCACTGTCAAAGCCAACATATTTGGAAACCTGACACTTTCAAATCCATTTTGGGAATCTGTGCCCCAAAGTTCTGAAGTCAAAGTATTCTGGAAACCTCCCGGAAGCAAGATACTCTGGAAGAAAACCAACTGAAAGGGCAAAAACGTTTCATCCGGGTTGTTTTCGAGCCCCCGGGCTTTGTCAATGGCGGTTCCCGCTGGGAAAGCCCCGGGGAAGGAGCTCAGGTGTTTGAACCGGGTGCGCAGAAGTACCTGTTCCACACACATGCCACGCGGTAGACAGCGGCGTCCACACCTGGAGGCGCCTTGGATCCCGCTGCTCTCTCCCAGGCCTCGGCCAGCACCCTCTCCTGACTCCTCCCTCCCCCGACACTGCTATCCTCCAGTAGTGGGGGTGGGGAAACCCACCCAAAAGCCCGCATCAGGATCTGCCGCAACCAGGCCGCAGCTCTTCTGCGCCTCGTAACCCCTTCCTGTGTCCGAGTGGGCACAGGGTGGCCACAGGACGCGGGTGGGCAAGCGGGGACGGTGCAGAGACAGTTCTTTGGAACACTGCGCCCCACGCTCGGGTCTGGGGTCTCTTGACTTCTCATCTTTCCCGCCCTCAGTGCTCCGACAGGCCCCGTGAAGCACCACTGTGCGCGCACGTGGGGGCAGGTCCCTGTCGCCACCAGCCCTGGCTCCTGGTGCAGAGGAGGCGCGAGGGTCACAGGGAAACGCCTGGAAACGCACGGGGCGCGGGGGAGCCCTGGGCTTGGAGGCGGCGGCGGGGGTGGGTCGAGGGTCCGGAGTTCCATGGCTCTGCTTATGGTTTTCAGCTGGTGGAGCTTTCTCGAGGGCAGTGACTTCCCCGTTTACCGGGAGATGGCCGAGGTGCTGGTGCTGCCGGCCTGCCGGCGTCACCCAGGACGGGTCTCCCAAGCCGCGGGTCAGAAGTGGCTTGTGCGCAGCCGGGGAGCAAGGGTGCTGATTCCTCCGGAGGAACGCACCGCGTGTGACGCGACAGGTGAGGGGGGAAGGTCTCTGCGTGGCCCCTGGTCTGCGGTTGGAGGCCCGGGCCTCCCTCACTGTCCCTGCCCACCCGGACCAGGGGTCACGGGGACCGCCACAGCACAGTGCGTGCCAGGGGCCGGGGGGGACAGCTCCGCCTTCACTACCGGAACTGCACGCAGGGTTACGGGAGCACACCTGGGAACACCGACCGTGTGCTACGTTCACGTGTCGTCGTCTGTAAGCATTTCCGGCAATCCAAAGCACTGAAGTTCAACTGTGCAAATAATTAAATCTGGAATTACCACGTGACCCAGCAGTCCCACTCCCGGGTCCCAAAAGGTCTGCAAGCAGGTCCTGAAGAGACATTTGCACCCCCGCGCCCACAGCAGACTTACTCACACGGCCAAGAGGTGCAGCCTCTCGTGTCCACCGGTGAATGGACAGGTACACAAAGCGGGACAGATCCGCACCCTGGAATATTAGAAAGGAAGGCAGCTCCAGCATGTGCTCCGACACGGAGGAGCTCGAGGACCCGGTGCTCAGTGAAAGAAGCCAGACACAGGGGGCAGGTACCGGTGACCCTTTAACGACACGGGGGTTGAGCCCTCTGGGGACACTCCTGTGGGAATTCCTGAGCTGAGCGCGGCCCGGCCATCTCTGCCGACAGGTCAGAGCACTCGCCGAGCACGGGCCCCCATGCTTTGAAGCTCTTTGAAACATTATGAGCAGAACACTGCCCCGACGCTGGAAAGGGCAGCCGTTCGGGAAGGTGCCCAGACAACACGTCCCCGCAGCTCATGCGAGAATTTCAAAGTGCGTTTCGACAGACTTACTACCGCTCGTCAGGTGGTGATGGTGCATGGATGCAGAAATGGGAGGCACCAGAAGTCTCGTTAGGCTCCCCAGCCCAAGAATTTCCAGAACCAGATGCAGAACGGAGCTCGCTTTCCAGACCCTTATCAAATGGCTTCTTCTATCAGATCTCCTGGGGTAGTGTTGTTCTTCTTTTGAGTCTTGAGGGTACAGAAACCTTTTTACTCATGTGATGATGTGTCCCACGCGGAAACAGAAGGAAGCTCGGAGTATAAGAAGGTGACTCACAGACCAGCCTGCAGACCCCTTTGCTGTGGGCACCCCTGCTAACTGGGCTGGCACCCCCTCCTGCCCCCAACGAAGCTTCCTTCTCTGCAAAGCTCAGCACTGTGCCCCCTCCAACCCACACCCAGCCTAAGGGTGCCCGATCCCCTAAATGCCAAGACAGTTTCGGGCGCCCAGGCTCTCACTCTGAGCTCGGGTCAAACGTCCCCTCCCCAGGGGCGCCGTAGGTTTTGGCCCTACCTGGGCAAACACACACGCTCACGGCCCCACCTGCCTGCCAGCCTCCAAGCAGGGCTTCAAGCTCCAACCTAAAATCCACCAAGTGCAGCAGGCAGGCAGACGGGTTGGGTTCATTCGTCACCCCCAAAGTCACCCCACAGATCTGTGACACACAGGCGTGAGAGTACCATCACGAGCAAATGCCATCCGGATGGCGCCCAGCACAGCCGGGTGGAATCCTCTGCCGCAGGCCTGATGACCGACACTCGGCACGCGTCAGGGGCACCGGCGGACACGCACAGAGATGAGTCCAAACCCGTGCTGTTCCCCATTAGCTTCCCTCTGCAGATGCGCGAAGAAAGGATTCGAGGGAAGACAGAGCCCACGTCCCTCATTAACCTCTCCGCTGGTTTGAACCGGTATCCCAATAGGGGACCTCTTGGCCCGGGGTCTTGGTGGAGTAAGAAGACATAAAGTTCCACCATGCGAATCGCTCACACCTACACGAATCGTAACCCACACGCTCAGCGGTCACAGGGCTTCTCTTTGTTAACGGCACAGCGCTAACGCCAACACAGTGATGACCCAGTGTTGGAGCCAGGGTCCTGTACGTTAAATGCCAGAGATCCAGCTCAAAGGAGCTTTGGGAAATGGAAGCGAGTTGGCCCCACACCTACCGGTGTGGTGAGGTGCAGGTGGACCGAGCTTCAGTGCGCACAGCCTCCAGCCCTCACCGTGTGGTCTGACTCTCCGTGCGGCTCCTCTAGCCCGTGAGTCCCACCACCGGCCAAGCCCCTCTCTGAAGACTTCCAGCCGCGGGCCCTGGGCCTGATGGGTCCACATGGGGGTGGAGGCCTGCCTCTATCGAGCACGTGGACACCCCACCAGAGCTCAGGTGTGGGGCGGGACGGCCCGCCCAACTCTCCCAGCTAAGAGGGAAGGAGAGAGATGGGCTCTTTGACCAGGAAGAATGTGTGTCGGCAAAAACAAGAGGCACAAGGGGTCATTCATCTGAACAGTTTCAGATTGATCATCTATGCTACCCCAGTTTTATGGGGTGGGCAGAAAAGGATGTGTAGTTTATAAATAAATGGGCAATACTTACCGCTGGAGAATTTGCTTGGGTGAGCGGACCCCCTGGGGTCTGTGTGATATCTGGGAACCTGTTCCCGGCAGGGCAGGACCACCAAGGAGAACAGACCACCCCCCTCCCCGGAGCTGTCTACCAGGAGAGCACACACGGAGGAGAAAAGTCCCACCAGAAACCGAGCTTCCCCCCAGAGAAACTGAAGAAGGCTCTGGGGACGTGTGTGTGGCCACCGGGAACCCGTCTGGTGCTATGTGTTACAAAACCGGGCCCGCACTGCTGGTCCAGAGCTAAGCTCCCCTCGCAGCGCAGACGAGGTGGTGCCCGGGACAGCTCTGAAGGGCCCGCTGGGAAAGGGGACCTGCACATCACCAAACACACATGTCACCCGGACCCACATGAGTGGGGCGGGGGGTGTCCACGAGCCATCCAGCCTCCAGGGCCAGACCAGCCCGCCTGTGTCCTCCACTCCAGGCTCTAGCCCTCTTGGGATGAGGGCAGGGGAGGGGGAGGGCAGCTGGGCCGTTCCTGATGCCCACCGGCCGCCTCAGCAGATGGCTGTGGGAGGTGAGCACGGACACAGCACTCCTCACCCTCTCCGGGAGGAGGGCAGGGGAGCCCCAGCACCTTTCAGGGGAGAGGAGAGCACAGGAAGGAAATGAAGACACACCGTTCCTTTCTGAAACGGGGGACAGCTAACTTCTCCAGGAACAGTGCAAGCTGCCCTTCTGGACCCCACAGACCCTGCGGTGCTTGGAAGGTGCTGGAGGTCAGAAGCAGTGAGCTCTAAGCCCACTCAGGGCCGGTCACAGCACCTCCAGGAGCCGCAGTCGCCTTACAAACACCCAGAGAGGACGATGGCAGCCCTCCCACTGGTTTGGAACCAGGCTCAGGGGCGCCACCCCTTCGCTCCCTCCCTCCCTCCCTCCCCAGTGACCGTGAAGGCAGGCCGAGCCCTGCCCCAGGTGCGGGCGCATGGAGGCCGACTCCGTCTGCAGCCGGGGCTGTCCCTGCCCACGCCTGAGGGCAGAGACTCGGGGGCAAACAGAAGCACAGGACGGCGTCCCGGCCACACGGGGGGGGGGGGGGGGGGGGGGGGGGGGGGGGGTGCGCGCGAGCGCGGGGGGGGGCGGGGGGGGGGGGGGGGGCCGGCGCGCGGGGGGGGGGGGGGGGGGGGCTCCGCGTGTGCTCTGAAACAGAGCTTCACGGGACAGGCAGGGGACAGCCATGCTGCTCACGGCTTCTGCCTCCCCCGCTCTCGGGCTCCTGTTGCACCCAGGGGTGGGAACGCCTCCCCTGCTGCTCCCCGCCGCATGCCACCGGCTGACCCACTGGGGACAGCCCTGCACTGGGGGGGGGGCGCCCTGAGGCACGCACTGCTCCTCTGCATTCCTCTAACTGCTCCCACCGGCGGCAGAGCCAGGTGGAAGCCCCGCCTGTACCGAAGCGCGGGGGCAGGTGCCCAGGGACACACTAACTGCACCGGGAGGAGGAAACGAGAACCCGACCCTTGCTGAGAAGACTTAAAATTTTTCTAGTAGTGGAAAATCCTTCGAAACAGAGCGGGAAAGCAATGCAAGGCCCCATAAGTGTGCATTAGGAGCCGTAGTGGGAACTCTGCGTCGATGCATGGACACGTGCATCATTTTTAGAGGAACGAGGACTGACGGTGTCTCTCTCACACGTACACGCGTGCACACACACACTCAGGCGCCTCGGGTGTTGGGCGAGTCCCACGTCCCTCTCCCCAACTGTGAACAGGCACAGTGCCCTGGTGGCCGTGCTGGGGGCTCGGTGACAACATGGGGAGGATCCTCCACAGCCCACGGCGTAACTAGGACAGTGGGCCAATGTGTCGGTAACGGCTGCAGGTGAGAGGTCAGTAGAGTTAAAGAACCAGTTTTACAGAATCATTCGGTTAAATTAGCTAATTGCAACATCAATTTAAAAAATTTTTATAGTGTCTTCACACGAAACACATACGGAGCCTAATTTCTTTACAGGACGCAATCCTGTGGTCAGGGAAATGGCAAAGAATAAGAGGCACCCCAGAAAGGGACGAGGTGGGGGCCCCCCCTCTGTGGAAGGAGGAGGCCGATGGCCGACGAGGACCTTCTCTGCCATCACATCCTGAGTCGTCCCCCAGGTGGCCCCCAGGTTGGAACCAGCTGGTGGCACAGGAATCTGGACGGGTGGGTGGATGCCGCAGGAACCTGCTCCCACAGTCCCTGCAAACACGCCCCCGACACCCACGGAACCTGACCTACGCTATAATTATGTGCGAAACCGAGAATAAAGAAATGCAGAGGTGGACCCTGCCCTTAATGAGCCCAGCACCCAGTGAATTTTGACATTTGTCTGAACATTCTCGAAATAAACACATTTCACTGAGAAACTATCACAAGAGGCAGATGCCAAGCGCCATGCTGAAGAGGTGTTTCAGAACCGTTATTTCAACGTTACGGCCCATTTTGATGAAAACCAGTTACTCAAAATTACAGCACAGGACTGAAACCCACAGTGTACTTAATACACGTGAAAAAGATTTGAAACGATCCCAAGTACTGTCTTGTTTTCCCAGGACATCCTCCCAACTCACCTCTAGCACCGTGACACGTCGTTTACATGTCTCCCCACACTGATTCAGTTTATAAAAAGTGACCAGGTCAGATATGACTCAGCAATCCACTTCCGGGTACTTACCCAAAGGAACTGAAAGCAGTGAACTCAAACCGGTATTTGCACACCCACGTTCATGGCAACGCTGCTCACAACAGCCAAGAGGGAGAAGCAGCTCAAGTGTTCACTGATGGACGAACACACACAACGTGGCCCATCCACACCAAGGAACACCCCTCGGCCTTACAAGGAAGGACGCGCTGACACCTGCTATCAGAGGGACGGACCTCGAGGACATGATGCTGAGGGGCCAAGGGACAGACGCTGTAGGATCCCACCTCTATGAGGTCCCTGGAGTCGTCAGAGTCACAGACACAGCGAGTAGGAGGGTGGGCGCCGGGGGGTGGAGGAGGAGGAATGGGTGCAGGGTTTCACTCTGGGGAGATGAGAAGTTCTGGAGCACACCAGTGTGAACGCCCTCAATGCCCCTGAAACAGACACTGAAGTGGCTAAGATGATAAATTTTATGTTATGCGTACTTGACCACGATAAAACTATTGGTGGGGGGATGTTACCAGGTCAGTGTTGTGCTCTGCTGACTTCTCCCCACTTCTCTTTTGTCACACACCAGAAGGACAGTGGCAGCTCGGGGGAACCTCTCCGGAATACCGTCACCCCTCTATCCCTGCACAGGCCCCTTCGGAGCGGGGCGGCTGCTGTCGCCTGCTGACGGGCCTCCTGGCCCCTCCGCTCCTCACCCCGAGGAGCACACTGGCCCCAAAGAACCCAAGTTCCTCCATCCCCAAACCTCCACCACGGCTCGCTGCTGCCTCAGTGAAATCTCAGGTCCTGGGCCTGACAGCCAAGGCCGCCAGACTCCACACTCACAGCGCATCCGCATGCCGGGGTGGTGGTGAAGCTCGCCAGCTCCAAATCCTGGCTCCACTGACCTCTGCCGCGAGGGTCCTCACCAGAGCACAGGACCGGGGGGACGTGGAACGACACGTGGAGGAGGCGCTTGGCGAGGAACACCAGCGGTTAGTCCCCCCCATCTCCGGACACGCCCCGCATCCGTGCTGACATAACGCGTACCGCGGACGTCCAAGCCGCACCCCATCCTTCAGGCTACGCTCAAGCACTGCCTTCCTCAGGACGCCCGCCTTCACCTCACCTCACCTCCTGCTGCCTTGTCCTTGAAGGCCTTTGGGCTGGGGGTCCCTGCTCTCGTCGCACACCGCAGGGTCACAAGGTGCCCCGAAGGCAGAGCCACCCCATCTGCCTGGTGACCTGAAGCCCCGTGCTCGTGGTTCCACGGCCAACTACGGGGTGAGCAGGTGTCCCAGGAGTCCCCAACACGGTGATGGTGCTTCAGTGACTCTAAAACCGGACTCCTTGAGTTGAAACATCTTTGCTGCCAACTGTTTTATAGAAAGGGGAACTTACAGAAGGGAAAGCGGGTGGTTTCTGGCCCCGTGGAGCCCGAGTCTGGGAGGCGGGCACTCAGAGGCCCCGGGCTCAAACCTCCGTGCCATCTGGAAGCCAGAAGAGCAAGGACACCACACTCGAAGGAAAGCTGGCGGGAGGACTTTTCGGTGTGCGGCTAGCTGCTCGGGAACAGGGCTTCGAGGACCAAATGCTACAGATTAAGGAGACAAGGTCACACCTGAGGCCCACACACTGCGGAATGACTGCACGCTTCCCACCAACTACAGGGTCACAGCCAAAACTGCACATCAGTCTGAACCAGATGTTTAGGAAGAGCCTTCCCGGACTAGCCCAGACGGACACCGCTACGGAGTCAGGACCACCAAACGTGAGGGTCCCAGGGTCAGTCACAGCCTCAAGGGGGACGGTCACAGGAGCTGAAGCTGACCAGCCAAGCCTATGACGACAATCCCACCCAAGCCTCACCTTGCTGACGGCAGGGAACAGATTCTCGGGACAGACTCGTGCTCACACCATCCCTGAGACAGCACATCCTTATGTCCATGACTGATAACCTTGTGGGAACAGCTGCGGCTAATGTCCTGCTTCTGTGACTGTGCCCTGAGGTAGGGTCTCAAGTAGAAGACCCTCTCTAACCGATTTCCCTTCTCAGAAATATCACACGGTCAGAGAGCTTTCACTTGCAAAGGATCTGCTACCCTTTTAAAAATACAGGTGAGGCCTGATTTCAAGCGTAGGTTCCTCCTTTTTGCTGAAGACGAGCATGAAAATTCCCTGCCTTCACCCGAGTTTCTGAGGTCAAGTCCCTCAGAGCCCCTGACCGAGCCCCTGTCGCTCTACCAGAATAACCACGGAAGCAGGCGGCAGAAGCAGACGTAACATTTACTCCATCCTCTCCTCCACTTTTCATATTAAATATCTGAAATATATTAATCTTAAAAAACAATATTAACACAGTACTCAAGGAATATAGGCAGTGGAGTCAACAATAAGTCCAGATTGCAAAATCGAAGGTGATTTTAAAAACCGGAGTGTGGGTACGGTCGATTCCGGGTGTTTCCAGCTGCCTCGTCAACGGGAGCGTTGTGGAACTGTGCCACGGGTCAGACCGGGAGGGACACAAAGCCATAAAAAAATATACGCGTCAACCCATTGCCCCATCCCCGGGAGGAAGGTCGTGCTACGGCGGACCCTTTGTCCAGCCCCGCTTGTTCTGGAGACCGGGACTGCCCCCCGACGCCGTCAGTCTCTAAGAAGGTTCTCGGGCTTGGGGTAGCCAAAGAGGACAAAGTCGGCCTCGTAGAGTTTGTAAAGCTGCTGCCTCCAGGCCAGGGGGATCGTGGCAAACCAGTCCTCCTCCCAGCTACTGGCAGTTCTGTTCCGGTAACTCGGGGGGAAGTGAAGGAGCTTGTCCACCTTGAGGAGCCGCAGGAGCTGGGCGGCGTCCTGGTCCAGGGTCTCCAGCTTCCCCACGAAGTCGTAGTCGATCTGGCAGGGGTGGCAGAGACGGTGCACCTGCCTCCAGTGCTCGTTGAAGGGCGTCAGCTTCTCGGTGCGCGGGTCCAGCAGGTACTGGATGAAGTTGGCAAAGGACACCTTGAGGCCCGCGCTGAAGGCCTCGCTGACGGACGCGGGCAGGCCGGTGCGGTTGGCGTACATCTTGAGCATGGGCACGGCGAACTTGCGGTAGAACTCCTCGTTCTCCAGCTGGAACTTGCTGCGGAAGGCCGAGATGAGGCGCACGAAGGGGTCCCGCACGAACAGGAACTTGGTGTACTTCTTCAGCTTGATCTTCATCAGGTGGCGGGAGAACTTGCCGTAGCGACGCCAAAATTTGTTGAAAGTCAGGTGGGTGCTGGAGTTGTGGACATACTCCCGGGGGATGTCCAGGGGGTCGCGGTAGGGGGCGCCGCGGTCCAGGAGGCTCTCGCTCAGCACGATCATCACGCGCTTCCAGTTGGTGCAGGCCACCTTGGGCACGTAGCAGTAGATGACCCCGTGGCGGTCGTCCACGATGAGGTGGTTGAGCTCGTAGTTAGGAATGTCGTCGAAGGAGCGCTCCTTGGTGGGGAACACGAAGCTGGCGTTGGCACAGAGCCCCTTGAGCATGCTCCTCCTCTCGGCCTGCCGCCCACCCGGGTCCGGGCCCTGCTGGGCGTCGCGGGTCGACCAGTCGTAACCCCTCACGCTCTCCTCCGCGTTGCTCAGCACGGGCCTGCTGGAGGCCGGCACAGAGGGCTGCTCCGTCCTTTTACCAGAAAGGGCGTTCTGCTTCAGGCCGCCACTGAGCAGCTTCTGCAGAAACGCGTCCACGTCTGACGTGAACCCCTTCTCTGCCCCGTGTGCGGGGGTGGGCAGCGGCTCCAGGGGGTGTGGCCTGGGGAAGGAAGTGTGCAGGTAGAAGTGGGCGGTGCCCACGTTGTCCCAGTACACGATGATCAGGAGGACCATGAAGACGGACCCCAAGACCAGCCACAGGCGGAAGAGCCGGGTTTTGGTCATTCTGTCCGCAGATGGGGCGGGGGGCCCTTTCACCTGGATGTGGTCACGTCAGCTTCATGGAGATGGGACACTGCTCTCAGGACCCTGGAAAGGTAACACAGAGCTACGTTAAAGACTACAGTCCAGCTAGGGGGTCCTCTTGCAGTCTGACTCCGACGGATGGCGCCTGCTGATATCTCAGACCTCCCATCATGGTCCATGTCCCTGCCCGCCCCTCATACCTCCATCCTCCACGACTTAGGCTTTGTGAGGCTGCCTGCTGAGCTTCAGCCCCTCCGTGTGATAGGACTAATGCTGCTTCTAACGCTGCTTCGAGGGGCCCAGAAGGACGGGTGTGGCTGGCGAGGTCGCTGGAGATCCTTTATCACTGAACTGAGAAGGGGGCGCTGACAGACCAGGCTCGGGCAGGGACTCAGAGCCTCATGGGTAGGAAATGCCGAGGAGGAAGGCGAGGTGGTCAGCAAAACCAAAACATGAGCTTAAAGTTGAATGCATGCTACAACTTATAAAAATACTAAAGACGTCCCAGCCCCTGAGATAAACCTTTCGCTGTGCACATTTAATGCAAATAACCACATCAGAGACAAGCCACTGTGTGCGGCTGACGTGTGCTGGGCCCTGTGCACCGTCTCTGCCCCCTCTACGTGGAAGGGTGGCGCGCACTCGAGGTCAGAGGGGGCACAGCGAGGGTCCACCGGGCAGCTGAAAGGGGGCCCATGCGAGAGCTTTCCAGGCCCTAAGAGCACTGTTGGTGTCCCCACAGAGGAGCCAGACAGTGGCAGAGCCACGGCTGAGATGGGGAAAGGCTGCCTGATCTTCAAAAAACAAAAGGGTGGTGGGAGGGCGAAGGGGGGGCAGGTGCAGACTGGCAGCTGTGAATGTCCGCAGGTGCTGGGACTGCGCCCTGGCGAGGTCGACCAGCAGGCCCTCCGGCAGGCCCACCGGCTCAGGGGCAAGCGGCCACCCTTGTGCACGGGGAGATGCAGGCCGGACAACGGATTTGTGGCTCCCTTACAACTTCCACTGAAGGCTGTCCTTGACCACAGTCAAGGTCAATACCAGAAATGCCAGAGGAGCCCGTCCTGTTTGACAGATATGCTGAGCACCAACTCTGTCCCAGGTACTTGGCGAAGTGCTAGGGACACCACAGGGAAGATGTGTCCGATCGAGTGCTGGGACAGAGAACGCTGGTGAGGTGGCAGATAATCCCGGGGGGACGCTAGCCCGGGGATGAGAGGACGTGCAGTCATGCCCAGGGCCTCCCGTGGTTCTGCTCCATTACAGATCTGCCCGCTCACAACGCAACAACTAGAGATGTGACACAACCAACAGGCACAGGAAGGCTCGGAAAGGACAGCCCAGGGACCTGGCTACTCGAGGAACAACAGGGGACGAGCCTGTCCCACCTCCCAGAGAGCACTGCCTCCAACCCTGAAGAGCCATCAGGCACAGGAAAAAAGCTCCAAGAACAGCCTCTGGAGCCCAGGCAAAGGACGGGCAAGAGTGGTGCAGTAAAGGACTGAACCCTGCCCAGAGAGGCCCCTCCTGCCCACAGCTCCTGGGGGGGGGGGGGGCCTCTGCCTGACAGGAGTGTCTTTGTTTCCTGGGGGCCTGAGGCTAACAGTGTGATTGGGGGCTCGAGGGGCTTTGGGTCCGAGTGTCAGCCTGACCTCCAGAGGGGCTGGAGGCTGAGGTCAGCCATGTGGGGGGTCTACCTGTTCGATGACAAAGGCCCAGGAGAGACTGTGGACATGAAGGCTTGCGGGCAGTACTCCACGCACGCCGTCACAAACCAATGGAAGCTGGCATCGGCCCTGTCCAGACCTCCGCTGAGAGGGGACAACTCCTCCCCCCGCGCCTCTTCCCTTGGCTTGTGATCTGAATCCTTTGCTGCGATGAACCGTTAGTAACGGAGAGTACAACACCTTTCCGTGAGCTCCTCGGGTCTTTCCAGTGAATTATCCAACCTGAGGGTGGTCTTGGGACCCCACTCCCCATTTACTATTGGTGTGAGGACTGAGAAGGGTCTTGAGAACCGTTCCTAACCTTACAGTAACCTAACAACAGAAACATCTTTTTGGAAACACCTGCTCTACTTAGGCCAGACATCAGTGGAAAAACCACCCCCACCCTCACAGTTCAGCAGGGCCGGGCAGTGAGTCGACCTCCCCTACTGGGCACCAACAGGCAGAAGAAGATGGTGCAAGGCAGGGTAGTCACACTTGGACTCCCCTCCCCTTACAACAGGAGATCCCGGGGGATGAGGGGAGCTGAGCCTGCCCCTCCGCACCGGGCCATCATCACTGGGCTGGAACATTTCCAGGATGGAAAACATTTGTCAATATTAATGAACATAGGTTAGCCACTGAGGGCCACCTGCCAGGGTCAGCGTACCCCCTGGTCCCTTGCCAGATCCCCCAGTGTGTGACTCTGCTTACCTCTCCCCCAGAGGGCAGTCCCCCAAGCCACCAGCAGAGCTGGCCCACCCTGCCAGCAACTGAGAGTAGAAACTAGATTCAGAAACATGAACAAATAAGCTGGAAAGATGGGTTGAAAATCAGAGCTGGACACTGAGATTGGGATGAACGTCAAGCTGTCCTCCCAGGAAAAAAGAATCAGCGATACAGGACAGAGACCCTGGAGCTGGACACAAGGCAAAAAAGATGAGGCGGACAGAAAAGTAAACGTGGCACTAATTTGCATGAACACGCATGCCTGCAGGTACAGACCCACCACACGTGGCCCCCGAGCCCAGCGCGGTCTTGGCACAGCAGCTCTAAGGAATACCGCTGGCCACGCTCATGGGGCTCGGAAGATGCTAGTCCCCTCCAGTGAGATCATTCACCTTCACCGCTCTGTTCTGAGGTCTATGTTTTACACCTGGACCGTCTTACAGCCCCTTTCAGAGGGTGGAGGGTAAAAGACAAATTATCATACCTGTGTTCAGTGAGTGTGACCTTACAGTTTGAGGTTTCTGGAAAAGTTCAAGATCTGTACCCCTCTATTCTGGCCTTCATCTCCTCTCGGTAGAAGCGTTCAATGGGCATGTGTCTTAATCCACCTGTTAAGAGTAAGTGGGGTCCTTGCCTCTCCTCCGGCTTCTGACGGCTCTCAGGTTCTCTTCCCCCACAGCACCTGCGGAAGGGGAGCAGGTGCAGGAATGGGGGCCGCTCTGTCGGAGAGATTTGCAACAGGGCCTCCACTAGCTGGAGGGCTGTCCCGTGGGAGGGGAGCAGGCTTATCCTGTGTGGCTTCAGAAGACAAAACTCAGACACGGATCTGAGAGAATGGATGCACTACCATAAAGCGGCCCAAACCCAGAATGTCCATTTTTAAGACATACTGGGAGCTCTGTCAGTATCAGAGGACGTCTGAGCAGACACAGACGGAGCAAGTCTTAGGGGTACTCCAGAGACAGTCCCCCACTGCACATGCTCCCTGACTTCTCCCTGTCCAAACCTCTCCAAGTCTGTATTCCTGTATGTGTTCGACTATATACCTGGGACCTGATGCATTTTCACTACATGAACCTAAAACTTCATGAGGCCGAAATATGGAAGCAATCTCCACCCGTGTGGGTTTTGTTTATGCTCAGTTCATTTTGTTTTTTTAATGGAGAAGGTAATACATGTTCACGGTACAAAGGTCGGCATGCAAAGGGCGGTGTGGGTTTTATGTGAAAGGTGCTGAAACAGGCAAGTGACAGAGAAAAAAAGACATTCTGGTCACTGCCACCTTTATCAGTCCTTCCTGAGCCCCCAGCGCTCTCAGTGCACCCCTACAGAAAAGGCAGCCCAGCCTGGGCGCGGAGAAACCTGGCCGACCCCACGCTGCCGCGGCCCAGGGCAGCACACCGCCTCACGTACGTATCACACGGGAGGGAGGCAGTCGCCGCGCCGTGAGAACCATCAGAATTAGGGGTGCTCGTCTCTCACACAGCTGCTGCCAGAGGTCAGCGAGCTCCCTTTGAGGGCGGGCCACTGACGTTTTCGAGACCATCCCCTCTGGAGGATGTAAAAGGCTGCACAGTTTCTAGAGAAGATGAAACCATATAAAAAAAAAAAAGTCTTGCCGAAGGCTGAGAAAGCAGCAAAGGGAAAAGGTGACTGAAGATGTCACGTGACCGAGAGCTCGGCTTCCAGTTTTAAGAGCAAGACTCACAAGCGCCGCGGAGGTGGGGCAGAGTCCCCGAGTCCCGTCCGCGGGCAGAGGCACCACGCATCAGGGCCGTGCCGTCATTTGTGTATTGAGAATGCCAAGAACAGGGTAAGGGACTTATCTGGTTATAATGAATAATCCAAAAATACAACACATGATATACAAATACCTCTGCTTATTTTTGAGCCAAGAAGTAGTACATGCACCTGACAAATGCCAGGGTCTACAGCAGTTTGTGAAAACGGACTCTCTTTACTAATCGTTTCACACGACTTCAGTTTAATTGCAAGGAAAAGACATGGATCATATGATACGTACATGTGATATCTTTTTAATAGGAGCTGCCCTTAAAGGGCTCTTACCACCGAGTGCGAGGCGCCTGGAGGAGCACGCCACCCACTGGCGCTCCCTCAGGCTCTCTGCACACGGCCTCAGGGCGGGCAGCACGACCCCCTTACAGCTGAGGAACCCGAGGCCCAGAGGTGTCACGTCAACATCTGGATTCAAGCCTCACTCCCGAAGTCCAGCCTGGCTCACGCTCCCGCGGCTCTGCCGTTGGGACGTCCTCGTTCCTCTGAACCGCTGGGCGAGGCTGGCCCACGAGCGACTGCCCCGACTACACGCTTCACGGGTACAGTCTGACGCGTTTGGCTGCGTGTGTGCACCCGCGACCCCATCACCACGGTAGAGAGTGACACCTCCATCGGCCCCCAGAGCTCACCCCTCCCCTCCAGCCACTCATCTGTTTTCTGTCCCTATAAGTTAGTTGGCATTTTCTAGAGTGTTCTATAAATGGAGTCACACCGGGTGAGCTCTGAGACTCGTCCACGTGGTCACACAGATCAACAGCTCCTTCTTTTCTGGATCTGGATGGTACTCCGTTGTAGGAAGCGTTTATATACGGCAGCCCCGGTAAGACCCAGCGCACGCACATCCCCCCACCATAGTTTCCCATCTCCCCCCAGGGACTGAAGTCACACGTGCAAGTTTCTTCTTGGTCTAAGTTCAATCTGGTGAACAGAAGGGGCTTAGAAGCATCGTGCTTCCTTACAAGTTCAGGTGCCGACAGGTGCGTCTCTGTCCCACACGGCGCGCTTCCTGGCCTCTCTGACCCCACAGATGCGGAGGCCCTGGTCCTGGGGGCAGAGGTCACAGCCGAGCGAGCAGCAGTCAGCCTGCAGCTAGTCCTCGACGCTCCCGTCGGTGAGTCTGTAACCCAGCAGAGGTGAAGCAGACGCATCTGACGTTTCTTCATTACCTGTCCCGAACGTGGTTCTCTAAGTTCAAAGAAAGCCCGTCTTCTCTTAACCAGAAGACGTTTGAAGTTGCTCTAATTTTTTCCTTATTTGGCATATTAGCACCAAACGCTATCATCTTTTAGTCTTTAATACACTCAATGCCTAAAGTTTTATTCTTAGTCCATAAATACCTCCTTGAGTATGACTGGGCACGGTGAAGTGAGGAGTGAGGAGCCCTGTTCAGGTCCTGAATTTTTCACCGCCTGGCCCTGGGCCAGCAGCAGGTCACGCGGGTGGCCCCCCAGGGGACTCTTCTCATCCTCACAGTGAATCTATGGCTTATGTTGTAAACAGCGAGTCAACTAACTTATTTATAAGGAGACTCATAACTTGCATCATGCAGACTAGACCACTCAGTGGGCCTGTGGCTCGTTGCAGGGAGAGTTCCGGCTTAGGGGCTGGCCAGCAGGTAAGCATGTGGGCTCCCCCACCACCACCCAGCCCCAAGACAGCGTCAGCAAACATCCCTGGGCAGCAGCCGTCTGGGTGGTTCTGACTTACTGCTTCCTGGCTTTCTGTATTTACATTTGTTTTTGTTTACACTGAGCACTGATTGGTTTTTACTATGAGAAAAAAACATTTTTCCTTTTACAAAAGATACACAGCAATAAAAAATCAAGGCATTAACAACAAAAGAAAAAAAAATCAACCAATCGGACTTCATGCAAATTAGAAACTTTTGTGCATCAAAGGGCACTATCCACAGGGAAGAGTCCCACAGAAAGGGAGAAAATGTTTGCAAATCATGTATCTAATGAGGGCTTAATATCCAGAATAAATGGAGAACTCATGATACTCAAAAGAAAAGAACATCAAACAACCCAATTCAAGAAAAGGCAAACAACTTGAAGAGACATTTCCCTGAAGACATGCAAATGGCCCATGAGCCCGTGAAAAGATGTTCCACATCACTCATCATCAGGGAAATGCAAATCAAGATCACGGTGAAATACCACCTCACACCCATTCGGATGGCTCCAATCAAAAACAAAACAAAACAATACAGGGCGCCTGGCTGGCTCAGTCAGTGGAGTGTGCAACTCCTGATCTCGGGGTTATGAGTTCGAGCCCCACACTGGGTGTAGAGCTTACTTAAAAAACAAATAAAATCTTCAACAAAACAAAAACCAAACCAGAACATAAGCACTGGCCAGGATGTAGAGAAACTGGAACCCTCTGGCCCTATTAATGGGAATGCAAACTGGTGCAGCCACTGCGGAAAACAGTATGGAGGCTCCTCAAAATATTAAAAATCGAATTACCATATAAAATGACCATACGATCCAACAATTCTACTTCTGGGTCTATATCCAAAAGAACTGAAAGCAGGGTCTCAAAGCGGTATTTGTACAGCCATGTTCACGGCAGAATGATTCGCACCAGGCAACAGGTGGAAGCGCCCTCGTGTGCACTCCCGTGTGCACCCCAGTGTGCACGGAAGGATGAATGGGTAACAAAGTGTGGCGCACACACACGTACAATGGAATATCGCACAGCCTCCAAAAGGAAGGAAATTCTGGCAGCTGTGACGACGTGGATGAACCTAAAGGACCTGCTGCTGAGTCACAAAGGACAGATGCCGTATGATTCTGCTCATCCGAGGTCCCTAGAGGAGTCACGTTCCCAGAGACAGGCTGGAGGTTACCAGGGCCTGGGAGGGGATGGGGGGTCAGTGTTCAATGGGGACAGAGGATCCATTTGGAAAGATGAAATGAATTCTAGAGACGGAGGGTGGTGATGGTTGCCCATGTGAATGTGCTCCATGCTACGTGAACTATACGCTTAAAAATGGTTACTACGATGATAAAATTTATGTTACATGTATTTTACCACAATAGAAAAATTGGAAAAGAATGAATTAGAGCTACAACAGGGGACTTGGAGGAACTGACTAGAGGTATCGTTGAATAAATAAAGCAAAATGCAGGACAGTGTGTAAAAAATAAACACATGAATAAAAGTAAATAAAATGTACAAAGACAAGGGTTCCTTTAGTGGGGGAGAGAGCCGTAAGTAACAAAGGCTGTAAGCCTAGAGCCACAGCTTAACCTCCCACCCTGCACAAAAGCTCAATGGGCTGGCTTTATCTGCAATTTAACACAAATGTTCAAGTTTTAGAATCATGCAGGGGGATGGGTGCAGGTAAACAAGACAAGGCTTCCCTTTGGGACACCCCAAACCCCACACGTCTGGCTCTTCACCGGTGAGACCGGTCCTGGGAGCCTTGTCTCGCCCTGGAGTCCTGCCCCAGAACCAGACTGGCTTCGGGGGCAAGCCCTTCTAGGCCTTTCCAAACTGAGGCGCTGAGCACCCCAACACCAAGCTGAGGCAGCGCTTGCCGATGAGGCTGAGGGCACGGGTCGTGTTTAACGTCCGGGAACTAGGGCAGTCCCAGGTGCTGCCCTCTCTAACCTCAAACAAGCCACACCCACAGCAATTGTGGAGACAAGGCAGGGTGAGTGTGTTAGAGGGCCTGTGTGAGCAGTGCCGAGAAAGGAAGGGACCGTGCTGCTTCAAGCAGACTCCACAGCTCCTCAGGGTTGGAGAGAGAGAGAGAGCAGAGACAGAAAGACCACCACACAGCACCACCACCAAGCTTCACTTTTTAAAATGGAGTGGGACCTGCGCATTTCTGGCCCAGGCGCAGAGGCAGCGGGAGCCAGGGAGGGCTCTGGGGGAACACCCGGCTGCCTTCTGGGGACAGCGGCGGCACAGTGGGGGGAGCCCTTCGGACGCAGAAGCAAGTCAGGGAACAACACTGACCCCAAAGTAGTAGTCATTCAAAAAATAAGGGCATTATTTCCAAACATGAATCTCCCACAACTTCAAAAAGCGGTCAACAAGAAGCCTTCCAGCTTCTGAAGCAGCAGGGCACGAAGAGGCTCCGCTGAGGAAACGATCCACAGGGGGCTTGCTGCGAGTCAGTCTCAGGCTTCTGCCACCAGCAAGAGGATGGACAGCAAAGTCTCACCCAAAAGCTTCGCCCTTGGGGGCTGGTTTTCTGCAAGGGCTCCGTCAATGCCCTTGTGAACAATCAGGCTTCAGGTTAGGTTTAACCCCAAAACAAGGTGGCTGTGCAGAAAGAGTTGTTTCTTAGCTCGGGGTGGGGTTGCTAAACATTCCTCGTCACACCTACATGGTGGCAGGAGCCCCACACCGGCTGCCCACGGGAGGCTGCTGGTCTGAAGGGGCCTTCACACCCGCAGTGGGCAAAAATCAGGGGGACGATAGGGTGGTCTGCGGCAGACCGCGGGGGGCTGAGCTCCCTCACGTTCTGGAGTGTGTCATCCTTATTGGGAAGAGCAGGCCACATGGCCAGACCCACGGGAGGACCTGCGTCAGGGCACTTTCCACATTTCCGTAGCAGAACTGACGACCACAGGACAAAAAGGTCAGGAGGTACATGCCGGTTGATCCTGCGTCCCCTTCACTGGTCGCGCAGTATTCAGGGTGTGTCTGTGAGGCTGTTTCTGGATGAGACCGACATTTGATTCCACAGACTGAGTCAGGCAGACGGCACTCCCCAGCGTGGGTGGGCCTCACTCAATCTACTGAAGGCCTGAACAGAACAATAACTTGAAGAGAATTTCCTCTCTGCCTGTCTTTGAGCTAGGACAGAAGTCTCAGGCTTGGACTTGGACTGGAACATACCATCTGCCCCCCCGGGGTCTGAACTTCTCGGCCTCCATAATCACATGAGCCAATTCCTTAAAATAAATCTCTTTACACACACCCTATGGATTCTGTTCTCTGGAGAACCCTAATACATATATTTGCTTTGTCACTTGTACTGGGGGGTGGGTAATGTGTGTTTACTACACATTACAGACAGAAGTGGTCAAACCAGTGAGAACTGAACAAAGTGTTGAGAAACAGAGGGCGCCTGGGTGGCTCAGTCGGTTCAGCATCCGACTCTTGGTTTCGGCTCAAGTCATGATCTCAGGGTCGTGGGATCGAGCCCCAGTCAGGCTCCGTGCTCAGCATGGAGTCTGCTAGAGATTCTCTCTCTCTCCCTCTGCCCCTCCCCCAACTCGTGTGTACTCTCTCTCTAAAAATCAATAAATAAATCTTTAAAAAAAAGTGTTAAACGGATATAAAGTTATTCGCCGCGGTGAAAAGGAATGTCAAATGCAGAGAATTTCAGTCACTATCCAATATGAGTATTCCAGAGGGAGGGGTTGAGATTAATTTTTTCCCCATATAGATACCCAGCTGTTCCAGCACCATGTGTTTAAAAGACCCTTCTTTCCTGATTAAATCATGTTGGCACCTCTGCTTCTCCTTTTCTTTTTTAATCAGGTTTATTGAAGTCTAATTTACGTACAGTAAAACTCAGTCTTTTTAACCGTAGAGTCTGAGAAGTTGGCAAATGTACACTATTAAGATACACTACAGTTAAGATCCAGAACATTTCCCTCACTCTCAAAAGTTCCCTCCTCCTTCCCCAGCGCCTAGCTCTGGGCAACTACTAATCTGTTTTCTCTGCTTGGTTCTGCCTTTCTTACAATGTACCTACATGAAACCATGTAGGATGCAGGCTCTTCACTTTGCAAGATGCTTCTTAGATCTGTCCGGGTTGTTGCTCATGTTCGTGGAAGTTCCTTTTTTAGGGCCGAGTAGTATTCCATTGTATGGATATACCACTGTTTGTTTATCCATTTACCAACTGATGGACTTTGGGGCTAGTTCCCTTTTTGACCATTATGAATAAAACTGGTATCAACTCTTTTTGCATACAGACCAGATTCTTTTTTTATGGTAAGACTTTTTAAAAGTCAGAAAAGTTTGGGGCGCCTGGGTGGCTCAGTCCGTTAAGCGGCTGCTTTCGGCTCGGGTCATGATCCTGGGGTCTTGGGATCGAGCCCCACATCCGGCTCCCTGCTCAGTGGAGAGCCTGTTTCTCCCTCTGCCTCTGCCTGCCACTCTGCCTGCTTGTGCTCTCTCTCTGTCAAATAAATAAATAAAATCTTTAAAAATAAATAAATAAAAAATAAAAGTCAGAAAAGTTAGTATTAAAAAACATCAAGCAGATTTTTCAGTTCCTAGAAGGTTCTACAAGAACCATAAAAGTAGATACACTACAATAATGCCTAGGGACTGTATTTAAAGACCAATCAAACTGATCATCAAAATATGATATACAAATCTTAGGTTACTGATGATTTTTCACTTACAAAATCTTAAGGGCTCAAGCGATACAGCAGGTTTGCAGAATACAAATACACAAAAGTCAACTAGTTTCCTATATATCAGCAATGAACAGGTGGAATTGGAAATTAAATACACAATTCCATTTATATTAGAACTCCCCAAAATAAAATATTTATGTATAAATCTGACAAAATACATATAATATGTATGGAGAGATATTCCGTGTGTGTGAACAGAAAGACTCAACGTTTGCCAAGGTATCAGTTCTTCCCAACTTAATCTATAGATTCAATGCAATCCCAATCAAAATCCCAGGAAGTTATTTTGTTATTATCAACAGTTTCTAAAGTTTATATGTGAGGGAAAAGACCCAGAATAGACAACACAATACTAAAGAACAACAAAGTTGGAGGACTGACTATCCGACCTCAAGACTTACCATAAAGCCACAGTAATCAAGAGTATGTGGTATTGGAAGAGAACAGAGAAAAAGATCCATGGAAAAGAACAGAGAGCCCAGAAACAGACCCCCATAAATAGAGTCAGCTGATCCGCAGCAAAAGCAACCCAATGGAGCAAAGACAGCCTGCCTCAGTTACGAGTGCTGGACAACTGGACATCCACAGGCAAAGATAAATAAACACGTAAAGGATGACACAGACCTTACCGCCTTCACAAAAATTAACTCCAAGTGGAGCACGGACCTAAAGGTACACTGCAAAACTATAAAACTCCTAGAAGATCACAGGAGAGAACCTAGATGACCTTGGGTGTGGTGCTGCCTTTAGATAAACTGCACCACAGACCTGATCCATGAATGCAGTAAATGTCCGCACGAAGATGTGTACAAGACTCATTGCAGCTTTGTCCAAAACAGCTACAAACTGAAAACAACCCAGAGGTCCTTCAACAAGTGAATGAATACACAAAGTGTGGTGGACTCGTTCAGTGGAAAACTACCCAGAAATAAAGGAGAATGAGCCACTGATTCATGAAACACTACATGCAACGACACGGATGAATCTCTCGGATATTACGCTGAACAAAAGAACCCAGACACAGAAGAGTACATTCCACGTGATTTCACTTACAGGAAGTTTTCAAAAGGCAAAAACAGGGACAAAAATCATAGCGTGTCAAGGGACAGGAGGAAACTGGGCAATGGAGATGTCCTACTGTATTGACGGCAGTGGTAGTTACACAGGTGGGCATATTTGCCCACATTTGTCAAACTGTACACTTAAAATGTATGCATTTTACTGTGTGTAAATTATGCCTCAATATATTTTATTTCAAGAAAAAAAATGTCAGCAGCCTTATTAAGTCCATCTCCAGAAGCTAAACCTTTCCAACATGAACACCATGAACTAGCCTTCACCAGTTTCCACAATACAGGATGAAAACACCAGCCCCGGAAGTCCTACAGACATTTACAGGTCAGGAGGAAGAGGGAAGGTGTTCTGGGGCCCAGTCCAGTCTCTGCTGAGTGGCCTGAGACATCACCTCAAGTCTGAGTCTCAGCTCCTTGCCCACAAAACACCGACCGAGGTCCTTCTGCTAACCAGAGCTACTGAGAATATGAACATGATAACATATGAACTATTCTGTAAAATATTAAGCCACTCTCTTTGGACTAGGCCACTGGCCTTATTTATTTTCCCATCTTTATCGGGCCCTCAAATATTTGTATTCTATTAATATAATGTTATTTTTTTTTATTACTCATAGTTTCTACCAATAGTCGATTATCAGCCAAGAAGTCTCTACTCTTTCAACTGATTTTATCATAATTACAACAATGGCTACTATGTTTTCAAAAGTGATATCGTGAGATCTTACGTATATTAATTTATTTAATCTTCATACTAATTGTGATAAAATTGGGGCAAAACATTCAGGCAACTTGCCCAAGTCCACAGAGCTAGCACCTATTGAGAGCCAGCATTTGAGTCCAGGCAGCTGGTTTAAGACCCCACCTTCCCAACCACTACCCCCAGCAGCCTCCACAATAGATACTCCATACACAACTGGTTGGGTTTTGGTAGACACTCAAATTTTTATTATTTCTGAGAGAATTTGCTTCTTCTTGTGCAAATAACCAACTTCTGAGCATTAAATTAAGTGACAGACTTCATTAAGAAGTCCAAGAATGTTTCCAGTTTTATTTATTTATGAGACGGGCAAAAAGACCAGAAACTACCCACTTCTTTTTCAGCTTTGCAAACACATTATATAAAGCAAAGAAATCACTGCAGTTCCCATCACTGTAGTCAACAGAAATTTGGAAAGTCTTGCGAGTGGTCTCAACATTTACTCTCTGCACTGTGTCTGCTCTTTGGAGCTGGATTAAAACCCCCACGGTAAAACATATTTTCACCTGACGCCACCAGCACTGGGGTTCATCTGTTTGTATTCCGTTAACCCTGAGAACTACATCTGACAGGGTATCCACATAAAAAGAAGTAATAAATGGTCACATTGATGAAACAGAAGGTTTCAGGGAGGCGGAAGGCAGGAGACCTGAATGAAAATTGAACCCAAAGTTGGCCTTTGAAGTAAAGTAACTTCCCCCGGAGCTGGACTCAGGGCACGGAGGGCTATCTGCTCACACTGGTCTCTTGGCCCCTGGTCCCTAAGCCCCAGTGATACCTCCATGTAGACAGGCTCTTAGGGCGCGCATGCCAGTCCCGTATTCCCAAACTTCAAGTTCTTAGAAGACAGGGATCGTATCTCTTGCACCTTCTACCTTCCTCACAAGACTCAAGTATTTCCTGCATGGTATTTGACTCTGGAGTCCAAGTGAGCACTCATTTCTCAGAGTTAAGATAATTCAAATAAATTATTTCAAGGGAAAAAATGATGATAAATTTCACCACAATTAGTTTAAGAACCTGCCTGGAACTTTACCTCCGAAATATAACCAGACTCTAGCCTCCTCCAGTCCCTCTAGTGCCCACCTGGCCCCTGCACCCTGGTCCAGCTGGCCTCAGCTCTCACCTGCATGACTGCAGATGTCTCCAACCTGTTCTCTGCGCTCGAGCCCATACAACCCACGTTCAACACAGCAGCCGTGGTTATTCCGTGACAAGTCAGACCATGCCACTCCTCTGCTCAAAACCCTCCAATCACTGGAGTCTGACAGCTTCCCATTTCCAGTCCTTACAGTCCTACCTGATGGGACCCCTCACTCTCCACTGCCCCCTCAGTGGCCCCACTCCAGCCGCAGTGGCCTCCTTGCTATTCCTCGACTCCCACTGCCTGGCCCACATCCACTCTCCTCTGCCTAGACGTGCACACCTGGGGAATCCGGTGGCTCAACCCTGCACTTGCTCCTGATCTCTGCTCAGAGCTCACCTCATTGGCGAGGCCGGCCCTGGTCACACCCCACCCTGCACTCCCCATCATCCAGACCTGCTGTGTCTCTGCGGCATGTGTCATCACCCCCAATATTGCACGTGCTTGGGCTTACTTGCTCACTGTCTGCACTAAAATATAAACTTGAGGAGGCAGGTGGCCTCAAGGCTTAGAAGGTACTCAGTAAAGAGCTGTTAGGCTAACAGAAAACAGATAAACACAACTGACTCTGATTTTATAATTTCTGAAATGCGGTGACAGGGAATGAAGAGTTCACAATAGCGCTCTTTCTACTTTTCAATATGCTTTAAAATCCCTTTATAATAAGTTAAAAGAAAAATAAAATAGCTCAAGAAAGCAGCACCCACAAGAAAGCCAGGAGACAGGATACAGAGAACAAGGACAACAATGAAGAGGAAATGAAGAACAAGTCAACTCTCTGGGATGAGGAAAAGGGCCCATGAAGTGAGCAAGCCCAGCACCCAACATGGGCGAGATTCGGGCCTCCTCATCCAGTAGAGCCGGGAGCGCAGCGTGACTGTCTATCTTTACCAACGTTAGGCACACACGTGTATCTGTTAAAGGATGAAATCGTGCCAGGGAGTTTACCACAAACCACAGCAGCCCCCGTCCGTCCCCGTTATCCACCTCCACCCTGCTGGCCGAATCTTGGGTGCTCCCCGCCAGCTCTGAGGAGCAGGCTCCTGAGCCACCACTGGATTGGCTTCAGGGAGGGGCCTCCCCTCGGGGCAGGTGAAGCACAGTGTCTCCTCCCTCCCCCGGCCCCTCACATACCCATGCCCCGCTCACCCCCACACCGTCTCCCGACAGGCGCATCATCGTTTCAATTAGAGCAATATTCAATGTTTACATCAATTATCATCATCGTGCAAAGGCTGTTCACAGCCGAGCCTTGCGGTACACCGTAATTATTTCTCTTTTCCTGCACAATGGTCTATTTTCCCTGGAGCTAATAACAGTCTTGTGCTCTCATTTGCTTTGTGTTCCATGGACTCATCACTAATCCAGCCCCAGGCTGGCCAGCTGTCTACATCTCCTCTCCAGATGTCCCAGCGCATCAGGTGCCCTGTCAAGTTCACCTTCCCCGAGAACTCTCCCCAGGGGGATCTGCCCCAGACAGGTGAGCACGCTGGCCTCCCTACCTCCTCTCAGGAAAACCCCATCTCCTCCGGCTCTGTCCTTCCAGACTCACCACCTCATTTTGGTAGAGCATGTCTGTCAGTCGTTTCCTTAAAGTACATGGGATGTGAACTTTTGGAGCATGTCTGAAAATATCTTTATTCTACCCTCCTTTGCCTGAGTATAGAGTTCGAGGTGGAAGATAGTTTCCTTCGGAATTCTGAAAGCCATGCTCTCTTGCTTTCCACCTTCCAGTGGTGCTATGGACAGGTCCCCAAGGCGTTCTGCTCTGTTCTGTGATGACCTGCTGGTGGCCTGCTTTTATTCTTTTTCTAGAAGCTAGCATAATCTTTCTTGTCCCAGAGTTCTGAGATTTCACAACAACGTGCCGTGGAGTGGGTGTGCACGTCTCTCTCCAACCGCACTCTCACTACCCAAATTCTGAAACCGATGGCCTCACAGGCATTTCCAAATAAATCCCTTGTTTCCCAAACTCTCACTCGTTACTGTGGAAACTCGGCATCCCTCATTGTGCACACCTGCTCCCCACACTGCGAGGACCCACACAGGGAGCTGAGCAGACAGGGAGAGCGAAGGACACCTGCCTTCTCACCCGCAGAGCTGGCCACCTGGGAGGCCCCTTCCACACAAAGTTTTGGTTCTAGGAAATTCTCTTGCATTATTTTGTGGACGGCCTCGTCCCATTTTCTTTCTTACTGAAACGGAATATTCAGCTGTCAGCCTCCTGATCTGATCTTTCCCTTTTCTTTTTTCTCTCACTTCCCATCTTTGCTTTTAGGTTCATCTTCCCCAGCTCCTCAACTGTATCTTTCACCCACCAACTGGGCTTTTTATTTCTGCCATTATGTTTTTTTAAATCCAAAGAGTTCTCTTTTTGGTTCTTCAAGTATTCCCCCACTTTTTTTTTTTTTTTTATAGAGCAGCCCGCTCTTGTCTCTCGCATGCAGTGGTTCGTCTTCTCTGCGTGTGCATGTCAGCGACGGTCGGCTTGTTCAGTCCTCCTCCTGCACACCCTCCACGGCCCACAAGTGTGCGCTAGGGTCTTCACCTTCCGAATTAGAGATGTCTTCACATGTCCCTTGGTTATCTGTTCCTATTTAAGAGGCAGGGCACCAAAAGAACTTGGAAGCTTTGAACCGTGGGGGGAGGTTGTGAATTATGAGCTTTATTAGTGAGGGATCCACCTGAGCCTCCTTACTGGGGACCTCCTGGTGTCACTATTTTTAGGTCCTTTCTTTTGAGCTACTCACACTCCCCAGACTCTTCCACTCCCCTGCCTAAGTGCCGGCCGGTGGTGTTCTGGGAGCCACCAACCCCACTCACCGCATCTCCCTGTGTTAGGCGTAGCAGTCGCCCCTCTCCCCCTACCCAACTATGCCTGGTATTTCCCGCTCCTCTCTGAAATATTTGTCAAGTCCTCTAAACAGTTACAGAAACCGCCACCTTGATTAACTGCAGGAAGGACAGAGCTGCTGTGTCAGCTATCATGAGGCCCATCTACTGGCAAGTGGCTGAAGAACCAGCAGCCCTGGCCGCAGCCACACACACACTAAGTAGGTGTGAAACCAACGGCTAGCTTCTGAAGAGAAAGAGACAATTAAAAAATCGCAAGTAAGATGTTAAGTTGTGGTTTTTTTAAATGAAAAACTGGCTGCATCTGCTTCAGCAGTATCATTAACTGGTCTCTCCTCCACAGCCACACTTGAGCCTGGAGACCTTTCTAGAAGACAATCACCCCCAGCTGTGCTAATACGCAGTCATGGCCATAAACTGCAGGCCCGGTGTTGGCCATCAGACGCACTTCTCTTCCAGCACCTATCCCTTCCTGGCTAGTATTCCCCAGGCTTCTGCCCCAGACACTCTATGAGAGGGTGTCTCATCCAGGATGGCCCACAAACACCATGAATTCTGCAAGCCTAAAACCCACATCCACTCTAGCACTTTTCATCACAGGCACCAGCTCTGTCCTTCAAGCAGCCGAGTCAGAAACCTTGGTTACTCTAGCGTTTTTTCTTTCCCCTTCACCACACCCCACAGAGCGCCACATGCTGTGGGTTCTCTTACTTGCTCTAATCTGATGACCCCCACCACTCTCCCGGCTTCCGTCCTGAAGCCATTCCCCCTACAACGGCACCCAATTCAGTCTCCAGCTCCCCACACCCTGAACCCGCTTTCCCTGTTGTCCCTAGTGCTACTTTTCTTAAACATGGACCTATCACATCCCACCCAAAACCTTGACCACCCCTCACTGAAGATCAGGATAGCAGCCCAAACTCTAGAACAGCATTCAGCGCCCTTTGATAAGAAACCTTAGCTTCCACCCCAATTCCCAAACCCCCTCTCGCAATGAATCCAGGGACTTGCTGCCCCCCCAAACACCCCATTCCCTTCCATGTCTCCATACGCCCTGCTGCCTCCACCTGGAATGTTCTCTCCAACCTTCGCTCCTCCTTCAAGTCCCCCAAATTCATCCGACATCTCCGCCATGGGAAACTCCAACAGCAGGAAATAAACTTCACTCTTCCCCCGTCTTCACACTTTGTAAATAATTGCCTAGATGCACCAGTCGTGCTGTATTACAGTCAGCCTAACCTCATCACCGGCAGCTAGCCCAACTTGACATCTTGCAAATAAGAGGCTCAGTGCTCGCTGAACTGAGGAAGCCCGCACGCAGAACAGCGAGCAGTACCGCGGGCCTGCGAACACCAACCCGAAGTCCTGCAAACTACTTAGCAAGACAACGAACCACCGAGCAATTCCACGCAGAGGCGTTCCACCCGCGCAGGAGCGCCGCCTTCCCGTAGCCAGGTGCCAGGTGCGGGCTAACGCTACTGCGGGGCGCAGACCGCAACGCGCAAGTGTACCAAACCCGCCCTGGTGACACCTTCATCCTACACAGTGTATTCAACTCTCCTGCCATTTAAAACCACGTCCTGACATCCCCGTGCGCTCTCCTTCTCCCCGAGACCGCAGCCCCGACCCACACGCCCCACGCCAGGTGCTCCCGGAGACAGGGCTGCCTGTGTCCTGCGCGGGCGCTGAGCCGGCTCCCCGCCGCCCGCACCTACACTTTGGGGGGCAGCACCCTGAGAGGTGCGTCCGCATGCCCCGTTCATCCCGGGCCTCCCGGGCCGGTCCGAGTGCAAGCACAGGGTAAATAATTTAATAAGTCGCGGACACACTGTGGCTTGCTGTGCTCCGCGCCGGCGGAAGCTTGGCTTGCGCCGACGGCTCGCCAGGATGCCCGCGCCAGGAGCCCGGCGGAGATGAGGTCCCCGTGTCAGTGGCCAGCGCACGCGCTTCCGTGCGCGGGAGAAGCACGCTGCTCTTCTGAGCAGAGGCTCCCTGGAGGGGTACCCCTCAGGCCTCGCGGCCCCGCAGCGGCCGCCCTGGGGTCCCCCGGGGCGGGGCCGCGCAGCGCAGGCCGGCGGGAGGTGCCCGCAGCCCCCCAGGAGCGCGGCGGTGGGGTGGGGGGGGCGCCCGCCGGGCCTGGGTCCCAGCGCACGGCCCTCGGAGCACTGCGGCGTGGGGCCCGGCTCCGAGCACCAACGAGCTGGCGTGCACGCTCCCGCGGCGCCCACAAGGGGACCGGGAGTGCGCCTGCGGGGCGCCCCACCGCCGCCGCCGCCCTCCGGCGCTCAGAGAGGGTGCGAGCCGGGCCAAGGTCACACAGCGGCCGGCACGGGAGCTCGGCCCGGGGCCGCCGCGGACCTGCCGGCGGGCTGAGGGCGGGAGCCGGACCCGCCCGCCGCCCCGTTCCGCACGCCGCCTCACCGCCCGCGCATCGCGCGCCTCCGCTCACCTCACCTCACCTCGTCGCCGCCGCCGCCGCCTCGCCGTCCGCCGACCCTCCCGAGGCCGCCCCTCCTCCGCCGGCCCCGCCCCCGGAGCCCGGAGCCCCGCCTCCCGCTTCACGTCTCGCGAGAAATGGCGGCCCACGGAGGGGCCACGGAGGCCGAGGGGCGCCCGCCCTCAACGCGCCTGCGCCCTCCGCACCCCGCCCTCCCCAACCAGTGCCATGTGGCGCCGTATTTACGACCCGCGATCGGCCCCGCCCCCCGGCACCGGCAGCCCGCCCCCTTCCCCAGCTGCCAATCCAGTTCTGCGGGCCGCGGCGTTGGCTCCGCCTCCAGCGGCTCTGCCGCGAGGCGTGCGCGGGACGCGGCTTGGAGCCCGGCGCGGTCCCGCTAATCTGCGCTTACGGAGCGCCTGCTGTTTGCGCCGCTCGTTCGCGACCCCCCGACCGCTAGCAGAGATCGCGACGCTCCTCGGCCGGGGCCTGGGGCGGGTGACCAGACCGCTCCGAGGTTGTCCCAGGTCCGTCCAGAGGGTAGTGCCTTCACCTTGCAGGCAGGTCGCCAAGCGCTCCGCGAGATGACCCTTGGGTTTTCTTCAGTAGGGGTAAAATACGCATATGACAAAATTCGCCACATAACCGTGTTTCACGCACGTTCACATTTGTGCAGCCATCTCCGCCAGCCATCCACAGACTTTTCCAGTCCGTGAGGGTTCCTGCGGTTCCTCGCAGGGGACCGCGGACTGCCTTCCAGGGGAGGCTCTGTCCTCACTCCTTGCCCAGCGGCCAGTCAGCACGGAGTCCCCACCTGCTGGGTCCTGAGACACAGCAAGGCCCTGCCCTCCCGGAGCCTCTCTTCTAGCGGGGGGGAGAGCTAACGAAGTCCACCAGCTGCTCCTTTCCATTGGATCGTCGTGTTGCTGTTAACCGCCGTCAGGCCTCTCCCAGCTTAAAAACAAGAAAACAGTACCCTTCAGCCCCTCCAGCTATCACCTCCTCAGCTAACACATCAAAGCAGCAGGTCTCTCTCCACAGCCTCCAGTTTCCCTAAGTCCCCTTCATTCCACTCCCTGGGAAGAGGTCCTCTCCAGCAGGCAGGCAGCGCTGGCACGGGGCAGGTGCACACAGGGCGGGATGGCACAGGGCAGGATGGCACAGGGGCAGGTGCACAGGGGCAGGGGCACATGGGGCAGGTGCACACAGGGCGGGTTGGCACAGGGGCAGTGCACATGGGGCAGGTGCACACAGAGTGGGATGGCACAGGGCGGGATGGCACAGGGGCAGGTGCACAGGGGCAGGTGCACACGGGGCAGGTGCACACAGGGCAGGATGGCACAGGGGCAGGTGCACATGGGGCAGGTGCACACAGGGCGGGATGGCACAGGGGCAGGTGCACAGGGGCAGGTGCACATGGGGCAGGTGCACACAGGGCGGGATGGCACAGGGGCAGGTGCACATGGGGCAGGTGCACACAGGGAGATGAGAAGGTAGTGGTTACATTCTAGTTCTTAAGTTAATGGTGGGTGATGGATAGGTCATTTTACTAGCAGGATTCAAAATTTAAGATATTTATTTCACCTGTTTTGTTTTGTATATGTCTTAATTTGCTCAGGCTGTCAAAACAAAGCACCACAGGCCAGGAGGCTTAATCCCCAGACATTGAATCTCTCTCAGTTCTGGAGGCTGGAAGTCGGAGGGGCTGCTTCCTTCTGAGGCTGCGAGGGGCAGTCTGTCCCAGGCCTCTCTCTTGGGCTTCTTGGCCATCCTCTCTGTGTCTCTTCACATTACTTCCCTCTGTCTCTGTGTCCACACTTCCTCTTTTGTAAGGGCACAGTCACACTGGATGAGGGCCCACCCTAATGACCTCATTTTAACTTGATTTCCTTCTTCAAGGTCCTATCTTCAAATAAGGTCACGTTTGAGGTTCTAGCAGTTAGTACTCCAACATGTCCTTCTTTGGTGAGGACACAATTTAGCCCATAAGTATTTATCAAAAACTATATAATAATAAACTGTTTTAAAATGTTATTCCCTGGGCGCCTGGGTGGCTCAGTTGGTTGGGCAACTGCCTTCAGCTCAGGTCATGATGCTGGAGTCCCGGGATCGAGTCCCACAACGGGCTCCCTGCTCCGCAGGGAGTCTGCTTCTCCCTCTGACCCTCCCCCCTCTCATGTTCTCTCTATCTCATTCTCTCTCTCAAATAAATAAAAATCTAAAAAAAAAAAAGTTATTCCCTTTTAAATATTTATGAGAATGGTTAAAATAAAATTTTAAGATGTGACAATCCCCAGCACTGATGAAGATGCCGAGCAACTGGAGCTACATGGCTGGGAGGAAGGCAAAATGGCCCGGCCCCTTGGAAAAGAGTTTGGCAGTTTTGTAAAAAGTGAAAACATAAGTCTACCGCGCAAGCCAGCAAACCCACTCCTAGGTGTTTACCTAAGAAAGATGAAGATTTCTATTTGCACGAAAAGCTGCACATGAGTGTTTTTAGTGGCTTATTCATAATTGCCTAAAACTGGAAACAACCCAAAACTCCTTCGACCAGCAAACGATCAGGTGGCCGACCTCAGAACAGCTCATACCCCGTGATTCCACTTAAGATGACATTCTGGACTAGGCAAAACTATAGCGACAGTGCTTTCTGGGGCTTTTCTGGGGCTTGGGGTTGGGGGAGGGGTGACTACACTGGGGCAGGGGGAGGCTTTAGGGCTGATGACACCGTTCTAATCTTGATTGCGGTGCTGGTGGTTACATGGCTAAGTTTGTCGAAACTTCCGTAAACTTCCCATACAAAAGGATAAATGTTGTGACGTGCAAGTTAAATATCTTCATTTAAAAAATCTTCTTAAATGTAATTTTCTCCCAGCCAAGGTTTTCCTAATTATGAAGAAGTGGTGCATGATGCAGATGAAATCATTTAACCAGGGGCCCTGCATTCAGAGGTGCTCGATTAATATTTCCTCTAGGCCAGCAATTCCCCAACTATGCCTGGAAACAGCCGCCTACAGAGGGGGTTATGGGCGCCCCTGCAATAAGATAATAGTGTCCCCCGGTCAAATAAGAGTGGGCCCAGGAAATAAAAGTTAAAATGTTTAATTACGGTCAGCCTTCTCAGACCTTTTGCGAGGATAAAGCATGTTGCGGATTTTAAGGAATTTCCCCAGGAGTTGCCCCGCATCTGGGAGGGTTGGTGAAAGGTTTGCTTGGATTGAACAGAGATTCAGATGCCCAGGAGCCACCATCTCTTACTGGCAAAGCCTCGCTGGGAATTTGAACAAAGCTCCCAGGCCATTTGGTGAGAGCCAGGATTCAGGCTCCGGAAACGGGGTGAGGGTCTCAGCTGACAGGACCTGGTGCTGAGACGGAACCAGCCCTTCCCTGGAGGGGGAGGGGAGGAGGGAGCAAGAGCAGAATGCGGCCAGGTCCCGTTTGGAGATGATGAAGTGCGCCGGAAACAGATGGAGGTCGGGGTTGCTGAGCACCGTGAGAGTTCACTTTAAAATGGTTGCTTTTTGTCTTATGTCAGTTTCACCTCGATTGAAAAAAGCAAACCAACCCCAAACCCAGCTCTTAACCTTAGCTCTGCACCTCCATTCTTACTTACCTGCTGTGGATAAGGTAGCAGGGGCTCAGAGAGGTGAAGCGACTAGCCAAAGACACACAGCGGTGCAAGTGGCAGAGTGAGGACCAGAAGCCAAGTCGGGGCTCCAGAGCCAGAGCTGCCCTGCCCTCCAGCGGCCACCTGGGCCCGGCCCTGGGGTGGGAGTGGGGGGCATCTGCTAGGAGGGGCCTGTGAACAGGCCAGCTCCGCCCTGGAGGTGATGTTCAGCTCCCCCTCCTCTAGGCCCTGGGCGCCTTCAAGCTGGCGGACCCCAGCTGTCTGTCTGTCTGTGTCTCCACAGCAACTTGGTTGGCTGTGGCCCGCCTTCCGGGGCCCTGGGCCCCAGTGCAAAGGTTGCAGCCTGCCCAGGCTGACACAGCCTGGCTCAGTCTCCGTGTTTTGGTCTGAGTTACCGCGATGTCCCATGCCGCCGACAACTATTTCTGGTTTCATAACCAGCATCGCCACAGGAAAAAGAGAGAAGTGGCTGTGGCTTGGGCCAGGAAGTGTCATCTGCCTGTGATAGAAGCAGCATGGAGATTCTGGGTGCTCGCTGGGCGCCGGATCGGTGCGAGCATCAGTGAGAAATGAAAAAACAAAGCGGAGGTGCAAGGATATCTTTGCAGGCGAGAGGAAAAATCCCGGAGAGCAGACTGCCCCACCCCGGGTTCACCGCAGTGTTGCTTTCCCATGTCTTACCGGGTGGCGGGGCCATCTCCCAGCACCTGTGCCACCTCGGCGGGTCTTCTAGCTTCTCTGAGAGCCCCCACGTCCTTACCTGGATAATGCTGGAAATGATAACCCTCACCTCCTGCAGTGGTTATGCCTGAGAGACGGTGCGTGCAGAGAGCTGGCCCCTGACAGCATCTGTGCGGGGAGACCAGCCCGGAGGCCCTGCGGGGTCCCACTGCATGGTGGTGGTGTGGGGAGAGGACCAGGGATGGAATGGAGAGGGCAGGCTTAGGACTGGCTGATGGGGGGAGGGGACAGAGGAGTCAAGGGTGTGCCCCCAAGAGAGGGAGCAAACGCTGGAGAACAGTCCAGGGGCACAAGCCTTGTGAACTTGGTGTTGTGCGTGCTGGGCAAGAAACGCATAGCTGTCAGGGAGACAGAAGGATGCTCACTTCTTGAACTCAGGGAAAAGGGGTGCTGGCTGGAGATGGGAGCATCAGAAGTGACTGCCAGCACCCCAGAGGTCTGGCCGAGCCCGATGCACCTCACCCCAAACCCAGTCCTGGCAAACCCTCTCCACCGCCTTCCGCTTCACCCTCCTGGTTGCTGGAACGGCCAGTAGGGGACAGATGCCACCGAGCCTCCCTTTCACTCGAGGGGCAGCAGGAACACCCAGAGGGAAGGAAAGGGGGCCCCTGGAGGGCCAAGGTGAGGGGCCCCTGGCTCTGGCTCATGGAGTGAGACACAGCCCCCCCAGGCCCACCTGCTAAGGGCTGCCCTGGGGGATGGACAGGAAGCCTGGGGACGCTGGAGGGAGGAGAAGCCACTAGCTGAGTCGTACCCAAGCCCTCATGATCCACACACAGGCTAATCCATACAGACTCAGAAAGGACAAGCCAGCTTGGGGAATGCGTGACCCGTTCTCAGGAGGAAGCGCAAGAGGGGTTAAACATCCTGCCACCTGATGGCTTTGGTCACCAGTGTGCTTGGGGGCTTGTCCCTGCTTGCACACCTGCAAGCTCACTCCTCTGGGCTGCCCAGACTTTACGTCGTCCTCTGCAGGAAAACCCACCACCATTCCCCAGCAGGGGCTTCTTCCTTGCCCATCTCTCTCCAGGCCGGATTCTGGAATCTGCTCCCCCACGTTCCTCTCCTCTTGCAGCAAAGCCTCGGAAAGACACGGCACCAAACACAGGATGTTTCCAGCAGAGTCCCCTCCGTTGCAGGTTCAGCCTCTATCCTGTAGAGGATGCCAGGACCCCAGGTGAGGTTATGGGACAGCATCCGCCCTGCAGGCAGGCGGGGGCAATTCAGAAGTCTTCACATGTCCTCTGTCAAAGCTCCAGTCCTCCATAGGACACGCTGGTTCTCGTATTAAAGTTGCTGGAATACCCACACCTCTGCCCGGAGCCCTCCTTTGCTGCTCTCCTATCTCAGTCCATTCGGGCTACTATAACAAGATCCCACTGACTGGGACGCTTAGAAACAACACACATTTATTGCTCACGGTCCTGCAGGCTGGAAGTCCATGATCAAGGGGCCGCATGGCCACATTCTGGGGAAGGTCCTCCTCCCGGTCCGTGGCCAGCACCTTCTTGTTGTGTCCTCACATGGCGGAGGGGCTGGGGAGGGCACTGGTCCCATTCATGAGGGCCCCTCCCTCATGACCCAAGCGCCTCCCGGAGGCCCCACCTCCTAATACCATCATCGTTGAGGGTCAGGATTTCAAAATAGGAATTTTGGGGGGACACAAACATTGAGGCCATAGCACCTCCTGAGTCTCGCTCAGAGCTTCTGATGTTTACTGGGTTATCAGAGCCAACACCACCCGTCTGCCCCAGGGCCTTTGCCCTTGCTCTGCTTCCCACCTGGGCTGTACTTCCTCCAGCAGGCCTTGCTTGGCCAGCCTCTCTAAAGTAGCCCGCCCAGCGCTCCGTCCCTGTAGCTTGTTTTCATCAGAGGGCTTCCTGTTCATTCTCTGCCCCCACCTTCTCTAGAACGTGGGCTCCGCAAGGGCCGGTATGTGTCTGCCCAGTGGCGGCTGCGTCCCCAGCACTTAGTGTCGGCTGGGGCTCCATTCGGCCCCCCGCCTTGGGCCCCCCTGGATTCCGTTTCCCTCCCTGACCTGCCTGGTACCTTTGCACCACCTGGACCTCGGGTCACAGGCAGAGGAGAAAGCTGACCCTCTGAGCCTCAGAGCAAACCTTCCAGGAAGAGCTTTAACAAAGTCAAGGGTGGCACAAGGCTCCCTCCCCTCCTGGGAGGGGCCCCGTGGACCGGACCGGGGCTGGCCTGCCCCTCATGCAGCACGCACGCAGTGCTGACCAGGGCTCAACCGGGGATGCAGCAGCCCCAGAAACTTGGGGAGAATCTGTCCGTAGAACAAAGAATCCTTTCCGAGGGCTGAGTCCTAGCCCTTCCTCCCAGCCCCACCCACCCTCTCATCAGTGGCTTGGGCCTTGCAGATGCAGCACCGGTTTCTCTCTTCGTGTCTGGCGAATTCTTCGAGAAATAATTCACAAGCACCACATTTGCCTACGTTATATAATTGTCATCATATAGACATAAAAGCATATCATACATACTGTTCTGAGCCTCTTATTTTTTTTTCAGTTGGTGTATTTCAGAGAGCTGCCCACACCAGCATGTAACGGAACCATGGCTATTTTTAAAATAATTCCTTTTCTTTTTTTCACATTGAGTCATACAGGAACACGGTAAAAATCCAAATGGGTAGAAAATGGATGCAGTGAAAAGGGGTCTGCTGCCCACATGCCCCAAGCCCCTCACTGTGACCTGTTTCTAGGGTTTCCGTCCACGGCTTTCTCACCCAGCACACGCAGGTGAGTGTGTATCGCATCTACAGCACCCACGGGGTCTGCCCGGTTTGCAAACGTTAAAGGACTCTCTAACATTCCCGTTCCTCGTCCATCAGCATTCAGCCCACCACCGCCCAGCAGGTGCATGCGAAGAGCCAGGCTCCGTGCGACAGTGAGACACGCTCAGGTTTCTTCCTTGCTCGTGAACATGCTGTGGCTCCCTATTGCCCAGCATATCCGGCCTGGCTTCCAGGGGTGACAAGGGAAGAGGCCACACACCCTGGGTTCAAAGCCCAGCTCAGCCACCTAGTCATGAGTAGCCACGGCGGTGCTCCACGTCCCCGGGCCACAGGCCGACGACAGCCCCAGAGGCCTGCAGCGAGGCTAGGGGCTGGGAAAGTTTGTACCGCCCCCCCCCCATTTGACAGTCGTGTGTTCCAGTGCCTGTGTTCCCGTGCCTCAGCTGGGTCCCAGCACGGGCACCGCGAAGCCCCTGGACGGCCGCTCTGCATGCGTACCCCTCTGCACGCCTCCCAGCACGCCAGGCTGCAGAGGGCCCGGCCTCCCAGCACACACAGATGTCCCAGGCCGGGCCCCGGCCCTGCACCTCCAGCTCTGAGCGCAGGGCCTGCCCACACGCGCTCACTCACTCTCCCCTTCATTCCGCAGCCATGCCCAGGCCCCTGCTCCGGGCCAGGGAGGACACAGATGGAAGACAGGGCGCAGTCTGAGGTGCCGAAGCTGCAGTGGTGGGGACACTTGCAGAGACAGTTGTCACATGGCGCGTGTGTGCCGTGACAGAGGAGGCTCTGAGTCCCTGGCCCAGCAGGCCAGGAGAGGAGGCCTCCTGGGTGAGGACCAGAAGCTGGCGGGGGGTTGGGGAGGGCTTCCAAGCAGAGAGGACGGTGGGAGCAACAGCAGGGAGGGAGGCGGGAGACCGGTGCATGGGTGTGTGTGTGTGTGTGTGTGCACGTGAGTGCATGAGGGAGTGTGTGTGCAAAGGATTTCTCTGTCCCGGATGCCTTTGGCCCCCAGGCCTCGCCTTGGCCTTCAGCTGCAGCCTGTGGGCAGTGCCGAAATGCACTTTGTTCTGAGTTTTGCACCAGAGTTTCCATTCTCTGCCCTGGGGGCCCCTCTACTGCAGAGGGTGGGGCGAGAATGCTCGGGCCACTTGTGAACACAGCCTAATGCAGGGCCAGTGCCCCCCGGATCCCGTCCCCTGGTGCTCGGGCGTCGATTCCACAGGCTTGCTTGTAAGCCCAGGGTCCTGGCCGACTCCGCCTCCCGCTGCCGGCAGCAGCTCGCTGGTGGTGCCCGCGCTTGGTGGCTTTTCCTCCCTCCTGCCCCCTAGTGTCACCTCCCGAAGAAGCCACCTGCGCCCTAGGCTTGTGATAGTCTCTGCCATTGTGGGGACCTAAGCTGAGACACTTCTGAATTGGGGCTATTTCAGGGGAAAACTGGGAAGAGCATGCACCCAATCATTAAAGAGGACTTACCTCCGAGAAAGCACGGGGCAGCAGAGGACGTTTTTATCACTCCCTTTATATAATCTCCAAGATCATAGAGTGACCTTGATGTTGCAGGTGCAAATCTACGGTCAGCTGAACTCCGATGCGCCCAAAGACAACCCCTGGGGACACTCAGATGCTTGTGCAGTTTTCCTCAGTCATTCTGGGTTCAAACTGGGCCAACTTCAAGACCCTCCCCCAGCCTCCGTCACCCGGGTTGACCCTGAGCTCGGGGGCCTCCCCGGCTGTCACAGGCTGGCGCGGAGAGGGTGTGGACCTTGCCAGCCTGGCTCTTCCCGGTCCTGTGTCGCCCCCTACAGTGGCAAATTTCACATGTCCGCCTGGCTGGGCGCCCACGCAGGCGGTCAAACGTCATTCTGGATGTTTCCGTGGAGGTGTTTTGGGGTGAGATTAACATGTAAATCAGTGCAGGTTGAGTAAAGCAGACGGTCCTCCGTAATGTGGGTGGGCCTCGTCCCCTCATCCCAAGGCCCGAATAGAACAAAAGGCTGACCTTCCCTGAGCAGACGGCGCTGCCCCGGGCCTCCCCTGCTGGCCCACCCCACAGACAGTGGACTCGCCAAGCCTGCGCAATCCCACGGCTAAACTAAACATTTCCACACGCACACCCTAGTACTTCTATTCTGCTGGAGAGCCCTGACTAATACACCCCCGTGAGGCTGGGACCCTACCCCCCACTGGCCCCCAATGTAAATGCCTCCTCAGCCCTTTCTCAGGTGCACGGGCTGGTCCACAGCCTCCCGGTCCACTGCTCTCTTTTCTGCCCAGTTCAAGACGGGGTGTAGAAAGAACAGGAGTTTCTGCTGTATGCTCACGCCAGCCTAGGAACAACCTGGGGGCCATGCTGTCATTTCTAATCTGTTGACATCACTCCACAAAAGTATCAGGGACTTCTCCAGCCACAACCGGCAACTGCCTGGGCTTCCCCTCCCCGATCAGTTAGGATGAGGTACACTCATTCCTCTCTCACGTTCAAATCTGGGGGGAGGATGTAACAATGCTGAGAGGCATCTATCTCTGCTCCTTCCAGCTGCCTGCTCCATCCTCCTGAGGGCATGGCCTTTGTCCTCAAGGCCTCAAAATGGTGGCCAGAGTTCCAGCCATCACATTCAAATTCCAGGTAGTAGGACTGAGGAAGTGAAGAAGGAACGAGGCATGAGGAACATGCTAATGATCCTTTGTGGTGAAGGTTCCTGGAAGCAGCTGCTTCTGGTTTGTATCCCATCTGTAAGAGCTTAGTCATGCAGCCATATGCATCTGCCAAGGAGGCTGGGAGATACAGTCCTTATTTCGGGAGCCGTGTGACTAGCTAAAAATTGGGGGTTCTATTATCCTGGAAGAAAGCGAGCAGATATAGGGGGGCAACCAGTAACTCTTGCCCTACCCAGGATCTGGGGCCAGGGTGGGAAAGCAGAAGTCGTCCCCGCCCCCAGGCTCAGCGTTGCCCCCGGGGAAGGGGAGGCGGGCATCAGAGGGCCCCCAGGCTCAGCGTTGCCCCCGGGGAAGGGGGGCGGGCATCAGAGGGTGCCCCGGCAGGTCTGTACACAGCACGCAGCAGAGCCCCCAAAGATAAATGTGGGACCACCTCCCCACCTCCACACACTCCTCCAGGAGGCCCCGAGAGGACAAGCCCCCAGCGGGTCCTCCGTGACAGCGCGTCTTAGGCAGGAGGGGAGCCAGACCGTGGCGTCCAGCCGTGCAGTTTGCACAACACGTTGGGGTGTCCACCCTGCGCCAGGCACCCACGAGTCCAAGACACCCCGCTTCCCACGCAGGCCTCGAGGCCACGACACCACCTCCACCTTCCGGCCCTGATGTCAGCTACAGCTGACTCCCAAAACCCGCCGATTCCACCGGGTGCTTCGCCCGGCGTGGCTCCTGCCGCAGGGAGGCGGCTCCGGCCCCCACGGCCTCCACAGGGGGTGCCCCTGAGAGCCTGTCACGTGGGCAGTGGATTCAAAGCCACAGCACGTGTCGAAAGCAGATCCAGAGACGGCGGCGAGCCGGCGCTCCACGGACGGTGCTGGGGGCTTCCCGGACTTTTCTATCCTGCGGAGACCTTAGAACCTTGGTTCCTGGGTTCACAGCTTCCACGGCCGGCTCCCGACCGTTGGCCAGTGTCCGCTGCACGCTGGCTTGCTCGGAGCCCGTGCAAACACGGGCATGGGACGGTGTCACTCTGCCGGCCAAGGCTCGTGGGGCGTGAGGGTCAGCGTGAGCATCGACTTGGCCGGGCCACGGCACCCAGGTGTTTGGTGCTGCGAAAGGCGTGCTTCAGAGGAGATTAACATTCCAATCAGCAAGGAGACTCCGGGGCGGAGGCCCCTCGGCAGTGTGGGCGGGCCTCGCCCAATCAGGAGAAGAGTGAGAGCCTTCTCCCAGAGCAGAAACAGCGGGGTGGAGTGATCCTGGACGAGCACCCCCGACTGGGAGTGAACCAGACGAGGCCTGAGGCTCCTCCTGAGGCGTCCTTCAGAAGGGCTCTGACATCCCATCCACGGCCCTCCTCTGAAGGGGGTTGGCGAGGCAGCTGCCAGCTCAGAGAGCCCCAGAAAGCTGGCTGGCTGCCCCCGAAGGGTCCCCGCCAGGGCCCCGTCTCTCGAACCCAACTCCGGGGCAGGCCTATGTGGCCTGCCCCCGCGTGCCTGGCCTGCCGGCTGACAACCTCACTGTGGCCTTCGTGGCCGCTTGGCGCTGCCCCAGGGCTTGTGGGGGGGCGCTGGGGGGCAGTGGGCTGTGGTGCCAGCCTCCACTATGTGTAGACCCTGGAGGGGTGGGGAGACTCTAGCCCGTGGTCGAGGCCGACTCCAGCGAAGCCAGAGTCCCCACGGCCGGGTCCCTGGTGCGGATGTCCTGGCCCGAGCCGCTGGCCAGACTCGTTCAGGACCCGCGTGGGCACGCCTCCCCCTCCAGCTCTGCCTGCGCCCTGTGGGACTGCGCCTCCCCAGCCCGGGGCCCCGCTTTCCCGCACACTCTAGTGGCACAGGCCTGTCTCCGAGACCCCCCCCAGCCACTTTCTCCACTGTAGGGGACACATGCAGTTAGGGTGCGGGAGTCCTCGTGGAGCATCTCCCATCCCCCATGCTGTTTAAACCGGCCAATGCCACTGGCCACAAGGGCACGGCCAGTGAGCGCCTTTGAGACCCCTTCCCCAAGAACCCTTGGAAAGGAGGACCCAACAACGAGTTCTTGACCTGTTCTGAAACCGTAGCAGGAAGGTGTAGGTTAAAGGTACAGTAAGAGGGACTGAGGTTAGATGTAAGGAAGAACTTCCCTCCCGGGTGGGCTTTAGGCCTACTGATGATTTATACCTGTCCTTCCCGATGGCTCGGCTCTGTGTTGGTTTCGGGGGTGGAAGGGGGCGGGAAATGCTTCCAGAGGGAGTGTCCCACGCCCGAAAGGATTCAGGCAGCCCCCACCTCCCAGGCTGGGGTGAAGGTTACATGAGGGCAGATGCTAACACGGGATGTATCTTTGAGACACGGGAGCGGAAGAGGCACGGGATGTGTCCTCTGTGTTTCGAGGTTAACGCCCAGGCCTGGCAGGGTCACGGTCAAACTGGCGCTTTCCCAACGCCGCGGGCGAATGTGCAAAATTAGCACAACCCTTCTGGGAGGTTGTTCTAACCATCAGTTACACGAAACAAGCATTGTTGTTTCTGAAGGCAACCGCTGGGCTGGCGCGGTGGTTCTGCTCACGTTCTAGACCGAGCCGTCCCATCACGTGGCCGCTGCACGCTCAGCAGGGACGCATGGGGAGCGGCACGGACAGACTGGGGCGGTGGCGGGGGCAGACAGGGTCGCAGGAGCTGTGGGATCGCGCGGGCACTGACCTCGGATGTCCCGGGGCAGGATCGGGGCCTTACTTGGGCCCGGGTTGCTCTGCCACGTGGCGCTGGGGAAGGTGAAGCTGACCTCAGGCACCGGGGGCATCTTCTCGTCTACACGGTGAACAGGAGAGGAGAGGACATTAGTTTAGGGGCCACCCCGTGAGTCCTGGGGATGAGAGGAAATCATGAGCAATCCATGCAGCGCGTTGAGTACCTACCACGTGCCCACTGGGCTCTTTGCTGAGGCCACCTTGTTTGTACTCCCCATAGCCCGGGCCTTTCTGGAATGTTCCCCCCTCTGGCTTTGGTTCCTTTCCCTCCCCTAGCAACCATGCTCTCCTCTCCCTCTCCTTCCCTCTCCTTCCCCTGTTTGCTCTGAGCCGGCCATGACCCAGCCACGGGGAGGGTTTCCGGGGTTACTGAGCAGAGTTCAATCAGACCGAAGACGAAGCAGCGAGGGAGAGGGTGTCTCCCCCACAGTTGGGCGCCCTGTGCAGAGGCCGCCTGACGGCCTGAGCTCAGATTCCTGGCCCTGTGGTCTGCTCTGGTCACTTGTTCTCTTCCCGACACCTGCCTCCACTCAGCACAGGTGTCCCCACAAGAGGGGGGCTGTTCTGTTCTCGGGCTGCTGTCCCCCCCGGCCCAGAGCGCACCTGACGCTTAACCAGGGCCAGGCACACTGCTGCTGGCGAATCTGGGAAAGGAATGGAGAATCGAGAGGTCTGGGCACAGCAGAGGGGACAGGACTGAGCCCGCGGAGCGGGACAGACTCGGGACTGCTGGTGGGGATGCGCCACGGTGCGGCCCTGGTGGGAGACGGGGTAGTGGTTTCCCAGGAGATTCAACAGAGGACTGCGTCGTGACGCACAGACCCACTCTCGGGTATTAGCCCGAAGACCCGGAAACAGACGTTTAAGCAAACACCATACACAGAGATTCACGGTGGCCGGGAGGTGGAAACCACCGCCGACGGTACAAACACGTGGCCTGGTAGGGGCCGTAGCAGAGCATGAACCCTGATGCTCCCACAGCCCAGGGGCGCCCCGTGCGAGAAGCCAGACCCACAGCCGCACGTCGCGGGAGCCCGTGGGCAGGGAGTGACCAGAACAGGCCAACCCGCAGTGACAGGACGTACGTCAGCGGCTGCCAGGGGCTGGGGCGGGAGGACTGGGGTTCAGGGTCTCCTTTTGGGGTGACGGAATGTTCTGGAACCACCCAGTGGGGGGACGCACAACATCGTAAATACACTAAATGCCACCGCGTTGCACACTGCTGAGTTTTGTGTGTGAGTTTTACCGCAGCTTTAAAGGAACGGGGGACAGACCTGAAAAACACCCCCGGCCCGCGCAGGGAGACGCACACAAGCTCATCAGGGAGGGAGGCCGGAGGCCCAGCGAGCCGGGCAGCCAATGCGGCCGAACCGCCGGGCTGTCGTCTCTGCTTTAGGGGTGAACGTCCTGAGCTGTTCCAGCTCCTCATCAGGGAGAAAGGGCTCCTCGTTTAGAGGATTCGACCATTTTTAAGGAAGGTTTCAGGGCGGGTTTCACGCTCCCCCAAGAGCTGGCAGAGAGCACGGGGGCACGGGGAAGACGCACCTTGCGCCTGGCCCAGGACGGGGATGAGAGGAAAGGTGCAGGGGCACCTGTATGGCCCGGGCCTGGGCCGCCCCCTCCCACTGGGGGTGTCTACCATTCTGTGAAATGGGCACCTACGTGGTAGGGTTTCTGTGAGTGATAAATGAGGGGACACGTTTACTCCCTCCTGGCATCCATGCGCTGTCCACTCAGTGACGGCCGTTCTTCCCCCGTTCAGACGCCCGCGGGGCTGAGGCTCGGCGCTGCACACCCAGACGCCACACACCTCAGGCCTGAGCGCAGGGCCAGCAACACCCCTGCTCAAAACCGCGAACGAGCAGTCGGATTACCACTGCGAGGGTCTCTCGGCCCAAGCAGCCTGCCCCAGGGGAGCCCGGGCCTGTGCAAACACGGTCAGTGGTGGTCCTCGGGCTCCCTGCACGGATCTGCACGGCCCCCGCCTGCGCTACGGGATCCCTGGTCCACCCCGGCTGCCTGCAGGGCCTCCTTGCACACCTGCCAGGGACACGTGTGTCCCTCCTCCAAGCAGATGGCCAGGCCCAGCGGGAGGGCACGGGAGCGCCAGCCCTGCCTCTGCACCAGCCACACGCAGTGTGGGCCTGGAGACAGCACTTTGGCTCAGTTTACCCCTTTGGACCAGCGGCTGCAGACCCAGGAGCACCGTCGATGCTAACAGGCTCTGACTCTTGCACCGCAGAAACACGGGGCTGTAGAGGGGAACCTCTGCGCCCCGTGGGATGGGCCCAGCCTTTGCTCGGGGTGCCCACAAAGTGGGGCTCCACACCTCCCTTTCTCGCCCACTCTGGTTTATTTGAAAAAGGCTGGTTTCCTTCGTACACAGACATAGGGAAGCGCACTGAACGTCTAGCATGATGTGCAAAAAACGCCCTCTCACTGCAGAGGGAAAGCTCTCGAAAGATTCACGGGGGAAGCGGCATGCTCTGGGATTTCCTTGAAACCTCTCCAGGAAAGCAAACAACGCTCGAGCGGATGGAAACGTGTCTTGGGAGTGCAGGAGCAGGGTGGGCAGAGGACGGCCGCTGCTGCTTCTGGGTCCATCAGCAATTTCATAATAAAACGGTAGGGGGGTGGGGACAAAGCAAACTCCTTTTTAAATCACATGTACAGACAGGTTCCAAGGGGCTTGTCTCTCGAGGATGGGAGCTCACAGGAGCCGAGAGGCTTTGGCTAGGCGGTCACAGCCAGGCCTCTCTGGGGCTGCCCCAGCAGGTGTCCCCCTGGTGCCCCTCCGGGGGCGGGCCTGGGGACAGGGGACTGGGGCGCCTGGCCGCCCGCTGGGAGGACAGTGGTGGGCACGCACCCGGCCCCGCATGCCTGATGCCACTGCGCTCGCCGGCACCGTGTGACTGTTTACGGGCGTGCGAACAGGAGGACGAGTTAATAAACGCTGCTGAAAGTGGCAAATCCCATACGGATGGAGAACGCTTGAAGAGCTTCTGAGGTTTTGCGGTGCTGTCTCAGGCCTGCGTCTCCAGTGGCAGTCCCAGGAGCCGAACCGAGAAATCACAGGTGAGTCCCAACTCTGCCCCAGATCAGAGATTTCTGAAGCGTTTGAGAGCACGGATACGAACCGGGTTGTGCAAGGTGCACACCCACCAGCGACACGGAGCTCGCTGCCATGGTCCTCAAAGTCTGCAGCCACGGCCCTAGGACGCACTCCCTCCTTGCCCCGCACATGCCCTGATACCGAAACCAGACGTGAGGGAAGGCATAAAAGTCCGGTCGAGCACTAGGGATCGGGTCTGCCACTCCCAGCCATGTGACCTCGTGCGAGGCCCGGAACCTCGATGCCTCAGTTTCCTTCTCTGTGCCACGGGGACAGCACTGCTGTGAGGACAAGTGAGCTGACACCCGCCAAGCGCCTGGCACAGAGCAAATGTTCTGTCACCGTGAGCTCTGATTACGTGGCCAGTGAAACAGGCTCATCCGTGGCCAGGACTGACCTGCTTGTGGGGTTTTTCCCAGCCTCGATGGGGCTGATACTTTTGCAAATAGAACAAAGAAGAATCACTAGAAAGACTAATGGGAAAATTTTCAGAGACAGGACGCAGGCCATTTATCCCAAGTGGTGGCATGCTTCCTAGAAGCTGGGTCTCGACATCCTCTGTCAGGGGCAGTTTGTGGGCACTCCTGGAGGAGCACCGACACCCCCACTCTGCGTCTGCAACTGTGAGATGCCAGCCGCACCGGGTAGCCCGCAACAGGGGCTGGCATCTGTGCCGCTACTCGCCCAGCAGGAGGCCACTTTACGGAGGAGTAACCAGCGGTTTTGTCTCGCGGAGCACTTTACCTGCGTTCCAAAGTTCTCGCCACGGGCTCATCCTGTGCTCAGGAGCCAGAGTTCAAACCCAGACCGAGATGGACCGCACGCAGGCAGCCCACCGTGTTTTGAGCCACCGCTTCAAAGTCTGTTGGGGTGCCAGGTGGGCCAGAAGCGAAACCGAGTGCCCCCGGGAACGTTTCATCTCGTGAGGCCAGCAGCCTTGGCCCACTCCCAGCCCCGAAGACCTCAAACTAAGAGCAAGGCGCAGACAGCTGATAGCAGCCCAAACCGTCACACTTTCCAAAGAGTCTCCCTTGGCAGGAGGGGCAGACGAAGCCCCAACATGCTATCTTATCTTTCTGATCTGGTACCTGTGTGGACACCGAGCCTGGGTTTATCTTGGAGGCCACGGGGACAGCGGGGAAGAAGCTCTTTCCGGACGACTTTGTCAGCTGCAGGAGGGCCAGGGGCGGCTGGCTCTCAGCCACAGGCTCGACCACCTGCAGGGACAAGCACACAGCAGGGCAGGGTGTAGAGAGGGCGCAGAAGGGGTGACATGTCAAGCACATTTGACCCAAAGCCACGCACGGATCAAGGCCTACTATGTGGCAGTCTGCTGCAGGCACGAGACATACCTCAGTGGACAGAAGCAGGATCACTGCTAGCGCACTCCTCCAACCCCCAGAGAGGAATGAATGAGTGAATGAATGAACGATCCTCTCCTGGCTGTTGTTCTCCCATGTTCTCCCATGTTCTCCTCAGTGCCCCCCAAAATGGGGCGGGGGGGAGTTAAATGGTTAACATTTAAATAGATTGACTGAGGGGCGCCTGGGGGGCTCAGTCGTTGAGCATCTGCCTTCGGCTCAAGTCATGGTCCCAGGGTCCTGGGATCGAGCCCCACATCGGGCTCCCTGCTCAGCGGGAAGCCTGCTTCTCCCTCTCCCACTCCCCCTGCTTGTGTTCCCTCTCTCACTGTGTCTCTCTCTAATACATAAATAAAATCTTTAAAAATAAATAAATATATAAATAAACTGATCTACTGAGTAGAGCAGATCGCCCACAGCAGTGTGGGTGGGCCTCGTCCAATCAGTTGAAGGCCTGGATAGAACAAAAGGGCAACCGTCCTGGAAGTGAGAGAGACTCCTCCTGCCTGATTGCCTTGAGCTGGGACTTTTTGGGTTTTCCTGGCTTTGGACTTAAACTGGTCTCCAGCTTGCCAACCACGGCTCTGGGATTTGTCCGCCTCCATAAATACATGAGCCAATTGCTTATAACGAAACTTTCTGTGTGTGTGTATGCACATGTGTGTGTATGTGTGTGCACATGTGTGAATGCATGTGTGTGTGAATGTGTGCATGTGTGAGCGTGTGAGCATCTGTCGTGCACACGCACACACCCCCTACTGGCTCTGTTTGGAGAGCTCTGACTGGTACGCTCACCCTCTGACCCCTGCTACGGTCCTACCTTCAATCCCACTGCGTGATTGCCAGCGTGGTTCAGCTTGAATCAGCAGGGTCCACGGTGCAGCTGGCAGAGGTGGGGCCACATCTGTCAGGCCCCTGGCCACCAGCCAGCTTGCCCAGAGAGAACCTGCTAACTTCCTCCAGTTCATTTCACCAAGAGTAGAATGGAAAGAAACCTTGCCAAGGGAACACCATTCCCATATGGACTAGAACCCGTGCCAAACCCACCCTCTCCCCCATGCAAACATAACTTCACACCATTGTGATCAGTGTGGTCAGCGAGTGATCAGTGTGGTCAGGGAGTGGTCAGTGTGGTCAGGGGGTGGTCAGTGTGGTCAGGGAGTGATCAGTGTGGTCAGGGGGTGGTCAGTGTGGTTAGTGAGTGATCAGTGTGGTCAGTGAGTGATCAGTGTGGTCAGGGGGTGGTCAGTGACTGGTCAGTGTGGTCAGCGAGTGATCAGTGTGGTCAGGGAGTGGTCAATGTGGTCAGGGGATGATTAGCGTGGTCAGGGAGTGATCAGTGTAGCCAGGGAGTGATCAGTGTGGTCAGAGAGTGATCAGTGGGGTCAGTGAGTGATCAGTGTGGTCAGGGAGTGGTCAGGGGATGATTAGCGTGGTCAGGGAGTGATCAGTGTAGCCAGGGAGTGATCAGTGTGGTCAGAGAGTGATCAGTGTGGTCAGTGAGTGATCAGTGTGGTCAGGGAGTGGTCAGTGTGGTCAGGGGATGATTAGCGTGGTCAGGGAGTGATCAGTGTAGCCAAGGAGTGATCAGTGTGGTCAGAGAGTGATCAGTGTGGTCAGGGAGTGATCAATGCAGTTAGTGAGTGATCAGTGTGGTTAGTGAGTGATCAGTGTGGCCAGGGAGTGGTCAGTGACTGGTCAG
>NW_022589782.1:1662965-1773194 GCF_004348235.1 Phoca vitulina | reverse complement strand
TGGTCAGTGTGGTCAGCGAGTGGTCAGTGACTGGTCAGTGTGGTCAGCGAGTGATCAGTGTGGCCAGGGAGTGGTCAGTGTGGCCAGGGAGTGGCCAATGTGGCCAGGGAGTGGTCAGTGTGGTCTGCGAGTGACCAGTGTGGTCAGGGAGTGGTCAGCGTGGTGCTCTGCTGTGTGCTGTATTCTGCTTAAATGTTGTTGAGACTTCCACAGGTCAACACGGTCCAGTGTCCCAAGCAGGTAACTAGAAACGAGGAACACTGCCCACAGAGGGATGCCGAAGTGGTCAGAAATGAAAGACGGCCTACTTGGCCACGGAATGGGGAGCAGACAACCATCAGGGGCCGCGCAATGGACGGCGCGTGGAGCTCAGTCCCGGCAGTGGAAGTGCACCCCAGACCCGAGCCTAGCAGACCGGAGGTGGCCCCTCGCCAGCCCGGGCAGGGACCGGTCTGCAGAGAGGAAGGCCAGGCCTGGGGCCAGGCTCCCGCAGGAGAGGCACCGTGTGGTGGGCAGCGCCTCACGACTCACACGGTTACTACGTGCCTGACGGGCACTAGAACCAAGCAATGTACCTTTTCAGGGTTAAAATGCCAATACCACATGGGCACTTGAGAATTTATAAAGGACCGTTTAGGAAGGACACGAGATGAGAAGCTGGTGCCCGCACTGCGATGTGGCTACTGAAAACAGGCACGCACCCAGCTTCCAATGAAGAAGCGGTGGGGGGCGCAGGCGTCCTCCCTCCTCCTCCGCACCTGGGGCCCTCCTGCCTCCACCATAACGACCCTCCCTCTGCCGTCCAGCTGGACCCCGCGACTGGGCTAGGAGGACAGCCAATGTCCACCCACCGGCTGCACGCTCCAGGTGAGGGAGGGTGACCGCTTCCTCCTGGCCTTCCTCTCTGCAGAGTGGTCCCTGCCTGGGCTGGCGAGGGGCCACCTCCGCTCTGCTGGGCTCGGTTCCGGGGTGACACTGGCCTTCGGGTCCTTGGAGTCCAGGGCCACCTTCTCCGGAAGGTGGAGGGAGGAGTGGCCGCTGCCACCCTCGCGGTCCTGTGCCTTGGAGCGCCGGGTGGCTGCGATGAGAGCGATGCTCTTGGTGCTCACGGCCATCTCCTTGAGGGCCTGAGCGCTCAGGGCCGGGCCGCCGCCCTCCGCTGCCATCCGCAAGCGGCCCAGGTCCAGGCCAGTCGGGGGGCACAGCTTGGAGACCAAGTTCTTCATACTCAGGGAGCTCGATGGCTATAGGGACCAGCGTCAGCGATAGTCAGACGTCACCAGGCTGCCCCAGTTGGCCCGCCCCCCGCTGGGCCCCAGAAACCCACTCAGGGCCAGTGACTCAGGGCAAGTGGGGTGGGAGGTGGGCCAAGGAAGGTGCGTGAAGAAGCCAGTCCCTGGGTCCAGGACACTTTGGAGCCACGGGTCAGCACTCCCAAGGGCCGAGGGGCCCAGGGCATCTCCGCACCACCTGGGGTCACGGATGGGGCTTCTCCCAGGGGCCTGAGCTTCCCAGCACCCCCACTAGGGCAGAGGGCTCCCCATGGGGCAGGGGGCGTCCCCAGCACGTGACCTAGGGTAAGAGCGCTCACTCACACTACCACTGGTAATCATGAAACTAGCAGCTTCTTAACGATAGTTCATAGGAAAGGCGTGAATATTCACAGCCTGCCCCTCCCTGGAGCCCCTCCATCTGCTGTCCGCCCAGCCCCACAGCTCTGCGGGGGCAGGGGAGGCCTCCCCAGAACGCGGGCCCTGCTTAGGGCGGCACACCAACCTTGGGAGTTGGAGGGGTTAGCAGGATGCGGAGGGACGGTGGAGAGAGAAGGGAATCGGGCTTGCCCAACGTTCTCGGTGGTGTGGCTTCCGATGATCTGCAGCCGCTGCTGTGGGGGACACATGGACACATCTGCTGAGTCAGCTGCCGGGGCCCTCGGCCCTTCGTCCAGCCGAGGAAAGCAGAGCCTGAGCCCTGGAACGCCGCGGCCCACGTCGGGCCAGGGCAAGGTCGGGGGCCACACTGGGAGCGTGAGCTCTGAGTCCTTAGCAGACCTGGGGGGCCACAGGAACCCCCAAAGTGGTGGTCAGCTGGACAGAAGCGCAGGTGGCCCGGGGACTCCACCTGCAGCTGGCCCCTGACATGGGGGCAATCTTGTAGAGGACAGAGGCCCTAACTGGTGGGGTCTACGCCAACTCTGGGTGGTTAGTGCCGGAACTGGGCTGCCACACACCCAGCTGGCCTTAGATCAGCCATGGGAGAAACGGAACAGGAGGAAACGTCCAATCTGAGATCCGAGGAATGGCAGTGGAAGAGCTGTGCTGAGTGCTGGGGGACGGCACGGGCAAAGGCCCTGGGGCAGGGACCAGCTTGGCACATCCAAGACACAGCAAGGAGAGGAGGATGGAACAGAGACATAGACTTGGCCCAGGACCCTGCGTGTGGAAGACTTTGGCCGTTGGAAGGGGAGGGACTGCAGACAATCTTCCAGAACTTCCCCTGGTCCTATGGGTCTACTCTGCAAGAACAGGGTTTTCTAGCAGCCTCCTGTTGAGGCAGGTCATCAGCGACCGTAAGAACAAAGCATCACGCGTCACACCCAGGCTCCCTGACGAGTGGGCTCGCGCCCCTGACCTCTGCTCTCTCGTCTACGAAATCCGAGTGGTGATAAGCCGAGCTGCTGGGAAGACCGCTAGCTCACCGCTAGCTCGATGACAAGGGGTGTTTAAGCACCGTGTGAACCGCGGAGGCCTCTGGGGTGCTATCAGGAGAGTGCAGGGCCGCCTACCCCCACGGCCAGGACTCCAAACTAGAGACAAATGCCTGGCCTGCGTTTCCTCATGGTGAACCTCGAGCAAGCTCCTGGGCCCCTCCAGCCCTCTTGGCACCTGTGGAATAAGACTACGTATGTGCTTGGTGCAGCGTGCCCCACAACCGCCGGAGCGCCCAGCGCCTCCCGCCGAGGGCCACGTCTGACGTGGGCAGCAACGTTTTCTACGCCAGCTCCGGACTCAGGACATTGCATGGGAACCCCCTTGGGGTCTGGGAGCAAACTGCACCCTCTCCTCGCCGGCCTGCCCCTTGTAGCTGCAGGGACAGCAGGTCGAGGGCAGGGGGCATGTCCATCTTGTTCACTTCTTACTGCCTGGCACGGGTGCTCAATGAACACGCAGTGAGGTTTGCAGATACTCTGCTTGCCCGCCCAGCGGCCGCCCCTTCTCGCTGGGTAACGAGCGCCAGTGTGACTCAGCGTGACGACGTGGCCAGCCCTGAGACGCGGTCAGACTCAGCCCAAGCCTGTCACAGTCCCCCCTTCCCTTCTCTGTAGGGAACTGGCCTAGCAGAGAGCAGGTGACCCACTGACTTAGTGACATCTACAGGGGAAGCTTCTGGAAGGGATTTTTCTCCCCGATGAATAAGAGAGCCCAGCCCTCCCTTCCTCTTTAAGGTGTAGTTATATGGAGGTGTGATCTGTGGAGTTGTGGCAGCCTCTTCGACTCTAAGGGGAGACATTATTTACATGCCAGGGACATGGGCATCATCAAGTCATTTAAATCATGGCCCCGAGTCCCCTCATCCTCCAAATTCTCGTCAGACAATACACACCTGTGTTGATTAGATCAATCTCACTGAGAAATCTGTTACCTGCAGCCAAAAGCATTCTGTCAGGACCGACAGCGACCGGAAAGCTAGAAGGGGTCTGGGGACAGAGGCCCAACTCCGGTACGGGAGCCCGGCGCTCCTGCGAGGCAGGCTGACCGGCTTCCTTCCTCCACCCCCTCGCGTCAGGGTGTCCTCGGGACGGCAGCCCTGCGTAGCGTGTCCCCACCACGTCAGGCACACGCAGCCCTGCACGGAGGTACCTGACCCCGTGCTTGACCAGGGTCATGGTGCAGGCGACTGGCAGACCAGGGACCCGAGCACCGGTCAGCCTGGCTGCCCACGGCCCACGGGCAGGTCCCAGGGACTCGGCCCTGTTAGGGCGCCTGTGCTGGGCCTCAGCCGTTGCCATGGGAACCGGCAAGGGTGTCAGCGGCCCAGCCCGGCTGCGGGGAGACGCAGCTCCTCTCGTGCCGTCTGGAACATGAAGCCCGCGCTCCAGCTCACGGCCTGCAGGTGGCTTGGCCCGCTGTGTCGCCACAGTCTGGGCCGCTGCAGGGCAGAACCCCTCCTCCCTACACTGAGGGCCGGAGCTGAAGGGCTCACTTCGCAACCGACCTGCGATCAGCCCCGGGTCAGAGTGGGGCCGACACCCGTCTTCTCTAACCCGTGGGTCACGCGGCCAGCTCAGGCAGGTGTGAGCCCAGGAGCAGGTGGAAGAGGCATCTAGTCTTGACTGGGGGGATGGGGCACTTTGTTCTCATACGCACATGCACGTGCACACACATTCCCAAACACACGCACGCACACACCGCATACACGCTCACACTTGCAAACATGAAGGTACCTGCACACCAAGAAGCACACGTACACATATGTGCATGCGTGTATACACACACGCACACACGTACACACACACCGCATACATGCTCACACTTGCACACGTGAAGGTACCTGCACACCAAGAAGCACACGTACACGTGTGTGCATGCGTGTATACACACACATACACACACATGCACCGCACACATGCTCACACTTGCAAACATGAAGGTACCTGAATACCAAGAAGCACACGTACACACACATGCACCACACACATGCTCACACTTGCACACGTGAAGGTACCTGCACACCAAGAAGCACACGTACACGTGTGTGCGTGCGTGTATACACACACGTACACACACGCACACACTGCACACATGCTCACACTTGCACACGTGAAGGTACCTGCACACCAAGAAGCACATGTACACGTGTGTGCATGCGTGTATACACACACACATACACACGCACCGCATACAATGCTCACACTTGCACACGTGAAGGTACCTGCACCCGAAGAAGCACACGTACACCTGTGTGCATGCGTGTATACACACACGTACACACACACGCACGCGCCGCGCACATGCTCACACTTGCACACGTGAAGGTACCTGCACACCAAGAAGCACACGTATGTGTGCATGCGTGTATACACACACGTACACACACACACGCACGCACCACATACACGCTCACACTTGCACACATGAAGGTACCTGCACACCAAGAAGCACATGTACACGTGTGTGCGTGCGTGTATATACACACGCACACACACGCACTGCACACATGCTCACACTTGCACACGTGAAGGTACCTGCACACCAAGAAGCACACGTACACGTGTGTCCATGCGTGTATACACACACGTAGACACACACACGCACCGCATACATGCTCACACTTGCACACATGAAGGTACCTGCACACCAAGCACACGTACATGTGTGTGCATGCGTGTATACACACACGTACACACACACACACACGCATGCACACCCCAAGGCTGGAGCCCTGCTGTTTTCATTACCCCAAAGGGCCGGGATCAAGCCTAGGCTCCGGGGCCCTCGCTGCACCTGAGTTAGACGAACCAGCGGCACAGGAGTTTGGGGTCAAACTGGAGAACTGTGATCCTAGCAAGGCTCAGAGGTGAGGCCGACGAAGTGTCGCTAGTTCTGCTGGGCATGCTAACTGCACTGTGGTCACGGACGGAGGTGTCCCAGCTGTAGAACTGCATCCTGACATCCTGGGGGGACGTGTCACGATGTGTGTGACCTGGGGGACAGTGTGACCTGAACTGGGTCCTCCCAAGGCTCCTGTGCTGAAGCCCCCGACGCGACTGATCTGGAGAGGGCCCTTCGGGAGGTCGGCGTGAGGGGTCCCGAGTGCACAGGACTGCGTCCTTCGAGAGAGGAGGAGAGGGGTCTCTCCAGCACACGAGCACGGGGCACAGACGCCGTGTGCACAGGCCGGGGAGAGGTTCCTCACCAGAAGTGCATCCTGCTGCCCCTCCACGGCGGCCGCCGGGCCTCCACAGCCGTGAGAAGTAGGCGCCGGGTGTGAGCCCCCGGCTGGGACGTTCTATCAGGCAGACGAGCGGCTAAGACGGGGACACAACCTGGTCGATGCTAACATGAAAACCGGGGGCGAGTCTGTGAGTGATGACTTTACGGGTCTGCTCTGGTGGTGGAAGTCACCAAGACAAAAGTCAGCAGAAGAGAGCGGACAAGCATCGGCCGTGGGAAGCGGGGGGACGCGGGGGCTGCGAGGGAACAAAATACACCCAAAGTGAAAGCGGCCCTTCTAGCAGCCAGCTCCCCAGCCCCGTAACCTCCCTGCGCAGACAGCACCTCTTGGGACGTGTGTGTTCATCTTAAACAGCCCTGCAAGGAAGGGACGGTAGACAGACTTCCCGACAGGAGACTCCGGGGCCACGAGCCCTGGGGCTGCACCCCGCCAGCCAAGGCACGGCCATGCCCGGGCGGGAGAGGGGAGGGTGAGGGTACCTGTCCGCCTGCAGCAGCAGCCGCGGCAGCTCAGCCTGGGCGCCCCACGGGAGGTCCTTCCTGCAGTCTGGCTGGTCGCGGCCGGCCTCGTCCGGCGGCGGGGGGGGATATGTTCAGAACTGAGCCATCCTGGGGACAGGCAGAGAGGCTCACTTCGGGCTATGCCTCCCCAGCACAGAGACAGAAAGGACACTCTGTGCAAAGGGCGAGCGCCACGGAGCGCCGGGGCACAGCCTCGAGAAGCCACACACAGTCACCGCGTGACCCGGCAATCCCACCCCCGGGCATGCACCCGAAGAACCGGAAGCCGGGACTCAAGCCGATGCTGCTCCACCCATGTTCATGGCAGCTTCACTCCCAACAGCCACGCCGTGGAAGCGCCCCACGTCCATCAGCAGATGGCTGGACAGACACAAGGCGGCCCATCCACACCGCGGAATATCCCTCAGCCTTAGAAAGGAAGGATGTTGTGCTGCCAGCTCCCACAGGGACAGACCTGGGGGGCGTCGTGCTCAGTGAAAGAAGCCAGTCCTTGGAGGACAAGGACTATCAGGTCCCCAGGTCACCAAACCCATAAAGACAGAGAGTAGACGGTGGCGCAGGGGCTGCGTGCTCCCTGGGGACCGAGTTGCGGTTCAGTAGAACAGCTTTCCTGAGTTCTGGAAGCGAGTCTAGAAAAGTGCGCCTGGGGGTGGTCCTAGGGACCCTGACACGCACTACAGGACACATGGCAGGGGTGGGGAGGAGAGGCCCCAGCAGCCGTGTTCTGCGGGGAGCAGGGAGCTCTCAGATCCCATGGCCCCCAAAGGCACAGACGACGCGGATACCGGGGACCTCTCACCCGGGGTGGGAAGCGGCTTTACACACCTTTGGACACCTGGACCCTGCCCCGTGCCACACTTCTGGGCTACTGCCCCTTGCCCGCTCTGCCTGAAGCCTGGGGGGCTCTCTTTTCTCCCCTGAGAAGGTGAAGCAGGGGGGCAGGGGCAGCAGGCCCTAGCTGCAGGCAGGGGTCCAGCTGGTGACAACAGCAGTCCTCCGAAGACTGGATGCAGGGCCCTCCCCCCACCCTCTTCCCTGGGGAGCCCCCAGAATCGACCCCAGATGCCCCCACCATGCAGGAGACTGCCAGCACGCCCCAGAAGAGAGCTAAACCGACTGAGGTTCCCCAGAAGACGCCCCTCCTGGGGTCCCCGAGGCACCACGGTCCGCACCACGCTCTGGCTTCCTTCCCCTCCGGCCTCTGTCTCCCACACGGAATCTGCAGCCGCCAAGGGGCACAGGCCTGTGGGGTGAAGGGCACACTGGCCCCGGGCTCAGCTCCGGAACACCCCCCTCGCAAACCTTCAGGGCGCCCCCTGAAACCTCCCCAAAGCCCGGCCACTGGCTAGGCCGGCCCGGCGCTGCTGGCTCCGGCGCCTGGCTGGGGGCTCCCTGAGTTTCCTGCCCCCGTGTCAGGGTCAGTCCCCTCGCGGGGCTGGTGGGAGGGGCCCCAGGGCGACTCACCTGCAGGGAGCTGGACGTGACCGAGTGCAGCAACAAGAGACGGTTCAGCGAGCCCTCGCCCAGCTCCCGCGAGTACTGGCGGAAGCGCCGGTCCAGGGCCGCCGGCACCGGGATGCCGCCATCTGCAGGACCCGGGAAAGCACACAGATGGGCCAGACATCCCTACTTGGGCGAAGACAGTGTCTTCTTTTTTGGGAAGTTTGAAGGCAGATATTCCAACCTGATAAAGGAGGATTTTCCAGAGACGGGGCTACCTGCACTCCCCCATGGATGGTCTGTGCCCCGCGTGTGCATCTGAGTGGATTTCTGACACTGTGCTTGGCCTTCCCTCGCATTGTGGAGTGTTTCACACCCGGGGCCGGGGGCTGGGGACAGGGCTGGGGACAGGGCCAGGGGACAGGGGTTGGGGGACAGGGCAGGGTACAGGGCTGGGGACAGGGCCGGGGACAGGGCTCGGGAAACAGGGGCCAGGGACAGGGCAGGGGACGGGGCCGGGGGACAGGGCCGGGGGACGGGGCCGGGGGACAGGGACGGGGGACAGGGCCGGGGACAGGGCTGGGTAAAGGCCGACGGGGGTCCCCTCCTATGCCCCGGGGACCGGGATCTCGTCCGAGTACGTGCGTGCGGCGCCCACCTCCCCGTTCTGGGACCGGGGCGGGGCGGCTCACCCCGAATCAGCTGCCACAGGTCGTGGATGAGCTGCCTGCAGAGCCGCCGGTGCTGGTGGTGACGTGGGTACACGAAGTCCTTCCGACAGAGCAGGTGCCTCCGGCGGAGCTTGCCGGCCCGCAGCTCGGTGTTCTCCTGTTCCAGCTCGTGGGCCCGGCACAGCAGCCGCAGAACCTCCCGCTGGTCCTCGCTGATGACCCGCGTGGGCAGCAGCTCCTCCAGCTGCAGCGCCTTCCTCTTGGCGTTAGCCAGCCGCCGCTCCAGCCCGGCCTGCAGGGGACGGAGCGCTCGGGCGGGCGCCTGCGGTCCGTGCTCCCAGCCGGCGCGTGCGCGGGGCTCGGCCTCGCACCCCGGCCTCACGAAAACGTGTGGCCGTAGCCCTGCGCTAACCACGCCCTTCATCGTCTGCGTTCTGATGCTTCCACACCTGGGGCCTCGCCGACCCTGGAGGGACTGCCCCTCCCAAGGCGAGCTCGCTCCTCAGGATCCTAAACCACCCACCCAGGAGCACACGTCTCAAAAGCGGACCAACCGACCCAGAGCCTGCACCCCAACCCCCCCTAAATGGGGCTCTCACGCTCTGGGCCACTGCCCCCCCCGCCCTAATCCCCCAGGGAGCAGACACCCAGGACAGCCCCTCAGCCCCCGAGCCCCCTGGAATTACTCAAACTAGCCGGGCCTGAGCCTGCTCACCCCGCCTCGCCCCTCCTTCCCGGGGAAACCACGAGAAGGCTCTCACCCCCAGTGCGGCCTCCCTCTGCCTCCGGACCGGCCCTGTGCGTCCCCTGCAGCCCCATGTGGCACCCCATGCCCCCTCCTCCTGGAACTGTGAGTAGGACTAGATTTTCAACGGCGGTCGTCTCCTGGTCTGTCGGCCCTACTGTGCCTCAGACCGTCTATGAACACACGACACTTTAGAACACACCCCAGGACTCAGCCCTCACTGCTGTGTCCACGGTGGGAAGCCAGTGCTGCAGCCGAAGCCGCCGTGCGTGCCCATCCCCCGGACCCCAGTCCCAGGCACAGGGGGGATGACACCCCCAGTGCGGCCCAGGACCACGTGCTCCAGCCTTTCACTTCCTCCTCTGAGATCGGGAGGGGGCGGCTTCGGGAGGAGTTGGCTCGGCTCCCTAGCACGCTCTCCGCCCCTCCGCCCGAGGTCCTCCCTGGCCCCCGGCTGAGTCCGCAGCCGCTCCACCAGCCCCCAGCCGCCTGCCCGCACGTCTGTTACCGCAACACCACGCTGTCTGTGATGATGGGAAGAGCCCGGCACACCAACAGCGTAAGTCACGGAGACGGTCTTTTTCATCTTTACGTCCCCAGGGCTGGCACACGGGGGGACACTTAAAACATCGATTTGTTTTTGATTCACAGATTAATTAACTAATTAATGGACTCCTGTCTTCATGCTACGCTGCATCTCAATATGCCTGTATTTGACTCTTGAAGTCATGCTCTCTGCTGATGCACATTCCTGGTTTAAGCAAAAGGCATTTTTCTTATTTTTAAATGTTGGCGGACTTTCGAAGTGAGATCGCATCATCTCCAAACTGCTCGGGGAGATACGACAATATAAGGAGTTCTCGGCTTGGCTACGTGGTTTTTAAGCGAAGTAAGTGCCACCTGCCGTCAGCAGCGTGACCTCATCAGATGCCTCCTCCACGAGCCTGAACAGACACCTGCGCACGGGAACCACTGTGCGGACCCCGTGGCTCTCCAGCCAGGGCCGCCCCTGCTGCGCGCTGACCCCTGCCGCCCCCTGCGGCCCCCTGTGGCCGTCACTAGCAGGAAGGGCATGGACTCTGTGGTCGGCCCAGGTCCCGTCCCGGCTCGGCTCCTCCTGCCCCCAGGGACGCGGAACACCTTATCTCAGCTCCCTGAGACGTCCCCTGTCTGCAGTACGGCGCTGTGGTCACACACCTGTTGTGACCTGCATGTGCAGACCCCTCCCCCACCTTGAGGGCCGCAGTTTTCCGCTGCTCGGCCAGAAGCATGTTGACCTCCTCTCTGGCCAGAGCCACCTCGAGCGGCTCCGTGGACTCGCCCTCGTCCCCATCCGCGTCGGCCTCTGCCGGCTCCTCGTCCCTCTCTGACGTCCCGTCACGGTGCGCATGCTGGTGGGTCTTCTCCCGCTCCCAGCTGCAGCGGCAACAGAGGGGTCGGGGGTCAGGGTGCAAGCCATGCCCAGGCTGGTCTACCCGCAGGCCTGGGCAGAATCGGGTCTGCAGCCTCGTCTCTTCTACACTTGTAAAACACGAAAAGGCGTGAACAAAAACTGGAAGGAAATAAAGAGGCAGTGACCATTAAGTAGGATTGCCGGACGATTTAAGCGCAGGATTCCCCTGCCGCCAAGCCCAGCTCTGCCCGGGGACCTCGGGCCACCTGTACGCAAACGCGCCCCCACTGAGCCCAGCGCCCTCGGCCGTAGGAGGGCAACAGTACACCGGGGCTCTGAGGATTGACGTGATGACCTCCGCTCAGGGCAAAATCTCAGAGGGGCACAATGGGCACCATGGGGGAAGAACGGCAGGAAGGGAAGACAGAAGCAGCAGGGCTGGGCGCAACGCATGGAGGGAGGGCATTTCCGGGTGTAAGAATTCCCCCAGTGCAGATATCACGCTGTTTGTACAACTCAGAAAATAAACAGAAAGGAGGAAGCAGCAGCAGGAGAAGAAATGTGGGGAGGACGGGACAAGAAAGTGCTCAGCGTTAAGTTACCGCAAGCAGGGGAAGCCAGGCGTCCCATTTTGTGCAGGGCAGGACCAGGCACACCTGCTCCCCGCGTGACTGTAAATAGCGCCCCTTCCCCCCTCAAACGCGTCCTGCTCCAGATGACAAACAGCACGATCAGTCCCTCCATATGTGGTCAGTCTATTCACAGTAGGCACAAATAGCAAGGACGTGTGGAACGGCAGAAGAGTCCTGGCCTGGTGGGTGTGCAAACCCACATCCCCTCTGAGCCTCAACGTCCTCTTCTGTGAAATGGGGTTGATCCTAACCTGCCAGGGTTGGCTCTGGACTCCAGCCTGGGACAAAGAGATCGCAGGGACCCGGAAGCCTTCCCCCACCCGGCCCAGCTTAGCTACAGGGGCAGGAGAGCAGGGAGGGATTGGGCCAGGAGTCCTGCCCGGGAAGAGAGGGTGCCCTTCACTGAAGTTCCCCTTGGCAACCTGCAGGCTGTAGAGAGAAGCTGGACGAGCGCACAAGAGGAACTCCTACCAGTGGCCCCTCGTGTTCTGGCTGGCCTCCTTGCCCCATGGGGATGGTAAGTGGGCACACTCACTCTGCAATGGTCAGCAGGTGGCGCGATGTGTCAACGTGCAGCTCTATATTGGTGTTCTCCAGCTCCACCAGGCTGCGCCGCATCTCCAACTGCTCCTTGAAGGCCCTGATGAGCTGCGCCCGTATCTTGTTCATCTGCAGGCGTCTATCCTCCTCTCCATCGTGGGGGGGAGTCATGACTGGGGGCAGGAAGAGAGCCAGCTGCCCCAGGAGCAGTGCTACCTAAGCCAGGGTTGAACTCCATGCTTGCCCACCAACACAGGGTCTGCACCAAGGAGGAACTCCATACACGTTTGGATGGATGGATGGATAGATGGGTGAATGATGGATGGATGGATGGACAATGGATGGGTAAATAATGGATGGATAGGGGTGCCTGGGTGGCTCAGCGGTTAAGCGTCTGCCTTCAGCTCAGGTCATGATCCCAGAGTCCTGGGATCAAGCCCTGCGTCGGGCTCCCTGCTCAGGGAGCCTGCTTCTCCCTCTCCCTCTGCTCCCCTGCTCCTGCTCTCTTGCTCTCTCTCAAATAAATAAATAAATAAATAATGGATGGATAGATGATGGATGAATGGGTGGGTGAATGATGGATGGATGGATGGATGGATGGATGGATGAATGGGTGGGTAAATAATGGATGGATGGATGGATGGGTAGATGATGGATGGATGGATGAATGGGTGGGTGAATAATGGATGGATGGATGGATGGATGGATGGGTAGATGATGGATGGATGGATGAATGGGTAGGTGAATAATGGATGGATGGATCAGTAGATGATGGATGGTTGGATGAATCAGTGGGTGAATGATGGATGGATGGATGGACAGATGGAGAGATGGATGAGTGGATGGGTGGATGAATGATGAATGGATGGATGGATGGACAGATGAATAGGTGCATGAATAATGGATGGATGAGGAGATGGATACGGAGATATGGATGGAGAGATGGACAGATGGATGGGTGGGTGGATAGGTAGATAATTGGATGGATGGTTTAGATGGTCTCTTTGCCTGGTTTGGGGTCAGATTACCTGGATTTGAGTCTCAGGGATCCAAGGAGGGGTGTGACCGCTAGCCATCTGAGCTCAGACCTCACTTCCTCATGGAAACCCTCCCAGATTCTCAAGCTGGGTCCACCTGCCACTTGTTCTGATAACATCCTGCCTTCTCCTTCACAGTCCTCTGCATATCGATAATTGATAAATGTTTTGTGATACATTTGACACCTCTTTCCTGCTAGAATGTAAGTTCCACAGAACAAACTAGTTTTGTCTTTTTGTTTCCCATGTAAGTCCCTACCTAATAGTTGTCCACGATTAATTGATGGTATTCCCCGACTGCCCCATTGGTAGCTCCACTCTGGCCACACATGGTCTATCCCCCTGACCTGGAGGGCAGGGATCAAGAGGCACCTTTTCCTTAAATGCCAAGTGATCTGAGATGGGCAAAATGAGCAATGCGTCCAGAGACTGGACCCTTGTAGTCATTACAACAAGATTTTGGGGGAGTACTCGGTATCCTGGAAATTCTCATAATGCTCCTGGCAGAGGCATGCACACAGTGTCCCACTGCCACAGGACCCAAGGGAAGCCCGTCACGCCCTCAGGGCTCACCATCAGACCACCACCCCCTTATGATGTTGCCTGCCTCCCCAGTACAGACCACCTAGGACCAGCCCCAATAATTAAGAGGCCATCAGAGCGAAGGCCCTTGTGGCATGCATCCCTATTCAACCCCAGCCCCAAAGAAGCCCAAGCATCCTGGTCACCACCTAGCTTTGCAAATTCTCTACAACAACCCCATCTTCTACCCCCACCGGCCTCCCAGCCCTCCACTGGCCCCGTGGGACTCAGTCTGCCATCAACAACAGCCCCTCTTCATGGAACACTTCCTTCATCTTCTTGCTCCAACAGAACCCTGAGCCCTCCAAATCACCTAAGACAAATGGGCACCCACGTGCCCGAGGAGGCTGAGTAGCTAGAAAGCCCCAAAATACCCATCAAGGAGGATGAGATACTCAGACTCTAGTGGAACGCTCCGCGGCTGTTAGAAAGAATGGGGCAGACCCACTGCGCAAGTGGACGGCCCCCAGGACTCACCGCTGGGTGAGGAAAACAAGGAACAGAGCAACGGCCATAGGCTGGTGTCACTTACCTAACAGCCCGAAGCCGATCCCCTGCCCCACGCGCACATGCGGACAAACCATGTGTCCCTCTCTGGGGACGCTGCACAGAACACAATCCAGACAGGCTCACATCAAAATGACAGCAGTGGCCTCAGGGAACGCCCCCTCTTCCCAACGTTTAGATACAACTACTGATTTATAGGAACTCAGAGCACAGAGCTGTCGGCAAATCCACGGGACAAATGACTCAGTTTCTTCAGCAAGAATCAAAAGGAAAAACACAAAAAGGAAGAGGGGATGCCCACTTAATAGAAGAGACCACATTTGAGGTGTGGCCCGATGACACCAATGGGCTTGCTAGAAACATGCACGCCTACCAACCCTAACCCTTTGAGATGATGGGATGGGGGCTGCGTGGGAGGACAGAGCGAGTGAGCCTGGCAAGGACTGGCGGCTCTGGTCGGGGGCTGCCATTCTGGCCTTTCTCCTCCACCAGTGTTGGAAATTCCCGTAACAAAAAACATGAGCCACGTGCCTGCGTGGGGTTGGGCTGCACAGACGGGCCTGCCCTGCCCTCCCCTCCCTAACGCACCAGTTTGCTCATCCGGACCCCCTTGGGGGGCACACTATGGTCCCAGAGCCTCCTGGGCACAGGAGGGCACGTGCCTCATCGCAGATCTGGAGGGCTGAGACGGCTGGGGCAGGGGACACACACACTGTAAGTGTGAACAGATGCCACTAAGGGGGCCTCCCAAAGACACAGGGTAATTCACACGCCCAGGAGGAGGGTTTCTGCTGCCATCTTCATCCTGCACTTTATAGCATCCGTTTACTAGGACCCGACGTTGTGGCTTTAGTCAACCCGACAAATGAAAATTGTTTCAATGTGTGTCTGTTTCCTGAAGCAATTAAGAATCTTTCCCTGTGGGCGCCTGGGTGGCTCAGTCGTTGAGCGTCTGCCTTCGGCTCAGGTCACGATCCCACGGTCCTGGGATCGAGTCCCACATCGGGCTCCCTGCTCGGCGGGAAGCCTGCTTCTCCTTCTCCCACTCCTCCTGCTTCTGTTCCTGCTCTTGCTATCTCTCTCTGTGTCAAATAAATAAATAAAATCTTAAAAAAAAAAAAAAAAAAGAATCTTTCCCTGTGTTTATTGGCCACTAGGAATTCTCTGTATCACCTATTCATTTCCTCACTCAGTTCTGGACTGCTGGTTCTTTCTTATTGGTTTTCAAAAGTCCTTTATTTATTATGGCAAAGCTTATCTTAATCAGCTAAAAGAACACATATGTATGTAGGTATGTATGTATATATACACACGTACGTATACCTGACTTTCTTACCGGCATTTTTAAGGGTACCTTTTTAACTTACTGATTAGTTTTATCATTTTTGGAAGAGCTATGATATGCTCACCCCTAAGGTAGGCCTACCGAACTGGTTTGGGAAGAAGCAGGGAATGGAGAGAAACTGTGTGATGGGCATGGGGTCTGCTCTGGGGAGGCAGGAATGCTCCGGGACCAGATGGAGGTGGCGGCCACACAGCACTGTGGATGAGCCTCGGATGCCATGGAACTGTGCATGTGAAGATGGTGAACTTTAAGTTGTGTGAGCTTTGCCTCAGTAAATAAATACAAATTTAGATGCTGACATTAGGGGAAGTGAAGAACTCTCTGTACTACCTGCAACTTTTTTTGTAAATCTAAAATTATTCCGGAATGGAAGATTATGTTTTTAAAGAAAAACGGATCTGGGAGGAAGGAAGAAACAAAAAAGTGGGGAGGTGAGAGGAGAGGAAAGGTAGGAAGGAAGAGCTCAGGAGAAGGCAGGGAAGGCGGCCGCTTGCCCCGCATGCTGCGGGCCAGGAGATGGAAGGCAGCGCGTGGTGGGCTGGGACTGAAGCCCACGGCCACGGCCATGCGTCCCGGGCAGGGGACAGCAAAACAACAGGGGCCCCAGCAGCTCGGCTCTACCTCGCACATCCCAGACGCCAGGTTCACCTCTCTTCTCCACCTCCTGCGTCTCAATTTTGGATTTGAGGCGCTCGATCTCCCTGCGCAGGTCAGAAATGATGTCCGTATACTGCATGATGCGGTAGGACACGTTCAGGAGATTGGCTTCACCTGGTGGGTGGGACCCACGGCCAAGGTCAGAGCAAGCGGGAACTGCCCCGCCACGAGAGGTATTCATGCTACAAGGACGCCGGCACATTTTGTTAGGAAAACTCAGATCGATACAACTTAGCCTTAAAGACAAAGGGAACCAGACCCCTGCCCCCACAGGGACGAGCCCCAAGGACACGAGCCAGACACAGAAGGACATGCACGGGGACCCCACTCACACGAGGTCCCAGAGTCGCCAGACTCACCGACACAGAGAGTAGATGGTGGGGCCGGGGCTGGGGTGGGGGAGGGGGGGCCGTGCCTCACGGGGACAGGGTCTCTGTGTACGGGATGGAACGTTCTGGAGCTGGATGGGGGGGGATGGTGCCCCTGAACTGGACGCTTAGAAATGGTTAAAGTGGCAAATTTTATGTCATGCATATTTTGCCACAGTCGAGAAATTTCAAATGATCCGTCAAGAGTTTTTTAAAACCCCTCCCCTTGGGTAAGCACTGCGATCACTTTCATCTGTGCCCTCTGGACCGTCCTCTGTGCGGTTTTGTGCGTATATACGTATCTGCAGAGACACACACCGGGAGTTTCTTGGTATAGGCTTGGCTTTGGTTTTTTATGGAAATTTTATCAGACCAGGGCTATTATTTTTTCACGTTGTTGTGTTTTTTGTTGTTGTTGTTGTTGTTGTTTTTTTAAAGGAGGCTCCAGCCCAACGTGCGGCTTGAACCCATGACCCTGAGATTGAGAGTCGCACGCTCCACCTACTGGGACACCAGGCGCCCCGCAGAGCTATTCTTCTCTAACTTGCTTTCCTCATCCAGCGCTGTGGCCGGGAGGCCGTCCGTCTGCACAGATGGGTCTACCCCATTCTCTCTGAAGCTGCACAGTGGTCCACGGGAGGGATGCACCAGTTTGCACGCCCTGTCCCCTTCCATGGGCACTTTGGGGCTTTCAAGTAGAGCACATGGGTCCGAGTTTCTCTCTGGTGGGTTTGGAGGGTGCAAGTGCTGGTCTCAGGCTGAACGGAGGCGCTTGACTGCCCCGCGTCTGCACACCCTGCCCTCGCTCACTCGGGGCCCGGCGTCCTTCACCGAGCCTCTCAACTCCATGTTCTCGGCCACTCTTCCTCGCAGCACCCCGTGGCTCCCGTTCACAGCACGGACCACAGTTGGAAGGGACGTACTCATCTGTGGGGGGTCGTGTTTGTCATCTGCCTCGCCCCGTAGCGAAGCTTGAGGTTCGGCTGAGAGAGGCTGTCCTGGCGCCTCGCTCAGAGCCGCGCGGCAGGAAGGGCTCATCCCAGGTTTGTTGGCGAGGATCACACCTCCACTCGCTGACCACGAGCACGCGTCCCTGAGCCTGCGTCCAGCCTTCCGACGCGAGTCCTCTGCACCGAGCACAGCAGTGCGGCCTCCGGATCGAGGCGCTCTGCACCACAATGCCCAGCTCTGCTCGGGCTCTGGAAGGCTGGAGAAGTGGCTTTCTCTCTCTCGAGAGCGCGCTTCAGCTGCCCAGGCTGCAGAATGGGTTGATGACAGGCCCCACCTCCCGGGGAGAAGGAGGTAAAGAATTAAATCAAGACATCTAGCGCTCACAGTGCGCCTGGAGGTCGGTTAAGTCCATGTCGTAAACACCCCAAACCCAGATGTAATTAGGGATCTTGAGATGAGACCCTCCTGGATTCGGGGGGCCTGAAACCCAAGGCCAGTGTCCCCATCAGAGAAGAGAAGGGAGAAACAGAGAGGTCAAGCACCACGCCCAGCATGGCCAGGAGCCCCAGGTGGAAGGGACCCTCCCTAGAGGCTCCCGAGGGAGCGGGAGTGAGAACTCAGCAAGTGGGGGCCTCACCCGCGTCTTGATGTTCTTTGCCCTGTAGGCGTACAGCAGGGTGGTCCGGGACTCCTCGAAGGACGTGCTGGCTGGGCTGATGTGCGCGATCATCACCGTGCGGCTGTTCCCTCCCAGGGCATCCTGCTCAGCGGAAGGCCCAAGGTGGGGGTAAGGGGAACGGGGCCCCCACCTCCCGTCCCAGGCCCCTCTGGACCAGCCCTCTGCGGTTCCTGCTCCAAACCCCGAGAAAGGCAGGTGATGCCAGGACCAAGGGTTTGGTGCTCGGGGAGGGGACGCTAGGACAAAGTGAGATCTGTTCCCGGCCCACCCCGTCAGACCTCTGCTCCGACGAGAACAGAGTAGACTGCGAAGCCAAATCCACGGGAACGTTTACGTATTGCTTTGCCTGTCTGTTCACCTACACCCTTGCCACGGAATAGAGGGGACAGTGTCCAGCTCAGAACAGAGGGGACTGTCTCACTGACCATCCAAGATGGGACAGGCGGCCTCAGTAAGGTAGTGAGCTCCCTGTGGCTGGGAGTATGCAAGCCCAGGCTGGCCCCTACTCAGAGGGATGGAGCAGGAGTCAGGCAGTGACCAGCCATGGTTTCTACGGGGTTCTCGTGCCCCCAGGGGTTCCTGGAGGGGCCCTGAGACCCAGGTCTGGGCATCCCCCTGGCAGGGAGGCCCCGCACGGGCGGGCGGCCGTACCTTCAGCAGGCGCGTGAGCTTGCTGTCCCGGAAGTTCCCGTACTGCGCCCGGCTGCCGCTTTTCTCGCTGAGCGCGTTGGTGCAGTTGCCCAGAGCCAGCAGGGAGCGGTTGATGTGGGCGCCCTCCTTCCTCCTCTGGCCGCGGTTCTGGGTCTGGGCGGGAGAGGAGAGGTCGGGCGGTGCACTGACCCATCCCACCCGGGCCCCAGCGGCTCAGACCGCACGCACCGCAGCAGCTGGGGCCCCGAGGACACAGGACTCTGCGTGGAGGGGACACGGCCGATCTGTGCGCTGACGGCGACCACGTGCAGGGGCACCCCGACCTCACTCTCCGAAGCGGGGACCACGGCAGCCGGTCCCCCAGCCTATTTCCTCCACCGCTTGACTTCCCCGGCAGCTGCCTTGCTCTCTGCCGCATCCGTCCTCCCGTCCGCCCCCCCACTGGATCCCAGGCTCCATGGAGGCCAAGCGTCCCCGGAGCCCAGGCCTCAGCGGGGGCCGCACGAAGGAGCCAAAATGCCCTCGGGATGAACACCTCTGAGTGCAAGCACGGCAGGGACTCTAACTTTCTTCCCCTTGTCCGTATTTTCCACATTTTCTGTGCTGTGTTTCTAATACATTGGAAATCACAAAAAAAAAAAAAAAAATTTCTTTTTCTCTTTAAGGGCATGGGTTTTGGAGCCAACCTGGAGCATGGTTTGCGAATCTCTGACAGATCTCCCAGTCTGTCCCACCTTCCTCATTTGCCAAAAGGGGCAATCTCCCGACCTCACGGGGTTACGGTGAGGATTTAGTGCGCAACATGTGCAACAGGCCTGCTCAGGCCTGGGCCCACAGAGGCAAGCGGTAAACGCCAGCTACTATGGTCATTATGTGGGAGCCGGTGCAGGGCAGGACCGCAGCTGCTGGTGTCTGGGTCACAGAGTTCAAGGCCTTCTCAGAGACCTCGTGCCCTAGAACAAAGTCTTTTACGAGTGATTTTCTATGAAGAAATGACAGCTCGTGAGAGCCAAGCAGATTGTAAAAGTTGCTCACGTAGGCCACTTGAATAGACAACTAAACCAAAACCAAGGCCCAGAGAGGGGCAGTGGCTTACCCAAAGGCACACAGCAAGTCAGAGCAGAGCGAGAGCAAGGACCCAGACCCTGGACCCCTTCCCTGCAACCCTCTCCATCTTGTCCTGTGGACGCAGCTGGGCTCAGCTAGAACAGGCCAGAGTCCCAGACCTCTGTCACACGGGGCTCTCCCTGCGTGAACGTGTCTGCACCCACATCTGTCCGTGGGTCAGCCATGTCCTTTATTCTCCATGCTCTGATGTTTGACATCTGGAGTCCTTGCTGACCCTGGAGGGACTGCCCCTCCCAGCATTACCAATTCCCGGAGATACAGAACAAGCCTTTCAAATGCAGACCGCCAGCCCAGAGCCCACACCCCCACCACCTGACTCCAGGCCCCTGCCCTAATCCCCCAGGGCCAGGGACCAGACAAATAGCCATTATGCCCCAGGCCCCTGGAATTGCTCAAACTAGCTGGACCTGAGCCTGCTCACCCTGCCTCGCCCGTTCCTTCCGGGGAAACCACCAGAAGGTTCTCGCCCACAGCGCGGCCTCCCTCTGCCTCCTAACCAGTCCTGGTGCTTCCCTGCGTGAAATCCCAAGGCCCCTCTTCTTGGAAAACTGTGAGTAGCACTATCTTTCCAACGGCGGTCATCTCCAGGTCTGCTGGCCCTACTGTGCCTCAAATTGTCTATGAACACACGGCATTTCAGACCAGTCTGCCCCCGGCCGCTGCCCTGGCCCTGCTCACTTCAACTCCCGGAGCGCCGAGGGCAGGGCAGCGAACGGATGAGACGACTCAGTGGTCAAACCCCAAAGACGCAGAGCATCTGGCACAAACCGGGGGGCAACTATCACAGCAGTGGACCGCAGGGATTTGGGCAAGATGCCCAGGTCCAAAGCCTGGATGCAGCACCAAACACCTTGTGCACGGCCAAGTCGCGGCACCGCCTGGGTCCCGGCCCCGCACCCGCTGCCCACCTTATCCTGTGCTGGGGGATTAGGGGGATTACACCTGCTAAGGTTTGGTGATAACATTACTGTGTGGACACCGCCTCTGTCCAGCACCGCTCTGTGCCCGGCCCTGGGCTGGGTCCTGCCCTCAAGGAACGCTCAGGCCACTGCGGCAGCACAAGGTAAAGCACAGCCCCGGCTCCCAGTGACAGGTGCCTCCAAGCACAGGCGAGCCAAGAGCTCGGGGGCAGGCAGGTGGGACCCTCGGAAGGACTGTCGGGGCTGGAGTACACTGGGCGCCATCCTCCCAACAGCCATGCTTTGCACACGCGGTTCCCTCCATCTGACATGCCCTTCCTTGCACCCCACCAAACTCCTGATGACCCTCTCAGGCTCGGCCCTGAGACCGCACGCCACCACCGGGCCCCCCTCCGGGCCCCCCCAGCCTCTGTGCGGACCCGGAATCTCCAAGCACAGGCCTCCCCGTGCCGTGATTATCGGCTCACGCAGAGGCTCGGCACTCCCTGGGGGTGGGCCTGGGTGCCGATCATGGTCAGGAGAGCCTGCCACGTGGCAGTCGTGAATCCGTAAGTATCGGCTCTGTGGGCTTCGCCTCTCGACACTCGGGACCACTCACTCCGTAGGCGGCTCGGCGCTGCCCTGGGAGCCGCAGAGGCTGTTGGACGAGGAGGGGCAGGGCCCCGCTCGCGGCGGACTGTGAGGGGGTGAGTAGCCGTGGGGGCGTGAGAGGGGGCGGGGGGGACGCCAGAGAACCTGCGACGCCCGCTCCGAGCCGGCCAGGTCCACCAGGAAGAGCCTCCCGACATGCACTCCCTCCAGCGCGTCTGCGCCGCGGTTCCGCCGCCGAACGGTGACCTGCAGCACGGCGTGGACGCGGGAGGACGACCTGTTGGCTGCCGTGGGCTCCTGCGTGCGCTGCCGATTGCCCTTGGTGAGGAGCTGCATGATCTGACGACACAGGCGGAGTTGGGTGGGCAGCCACACGCACCCTCCAGATCCACGCGGGGCCGGGGGGGAGCGCTGGACCCCGAGCCCTCTTGGGCAGCTCTTCGCAACAGAACCTCGTCCAGCGCAAGCCATTTCTGGTTGGTGGCACGGAGTGACTAAGTGTTCAAGCCAACCAATCCAGCCGGAAGGGCGGATGGCAGACACTTGTGCCGCCCTCCCCCTCCTCTGCCCAGGGCAGACCCGGCCACTGGATCACCCACGTCTTCCCCAGAGAGCCGGTCCCAGAACCTTCCAGCACGGAACCCCGTATGGGCTCGCCGGGGTTGGCAGGTGGGCTGCAACCCATTTGTGTGCAAGTCGCCGGCGGGAGCCACGCCGACGAGCCTCGACGGGGCACCTGCCATGTGCCGGGCGGTGCTGGGACCGCAGAGCATGTGGGGGATTTCAGACGGGCTGGGACTGGCTGGGGCGCCGCGTGGGAAGGGGCTTGGGCGCAGGGGGAAGAACGGTGGTCTATCGGCGATGTCTGCCCTGAGCGCACTGTCCGGCACCCCGTTAGCCGGGAAACAGCGTGGGGCCATGTGTCCGGCTCTGCTCCGTGAGCTCTGGCGAGCGTGGCCGCCGAGGCCCAGGCCCCCTTCCCTCCGTGGGCCCCCGTGCCCCTCACCTCCTGGGCGTTCGAGGTGGAGACCTCCATGATGCCTGCGATCTGGATGCTGCCCCGAGAATCCTCCCTCAGGTCCAGGACCCCCGAGGATGGGCTCAGGAGATCCCGGATCACTTCGTTATAAATCTGGGAGGAGAGACACAAGCGGGACAGGCAGCAGCCTCGGGGCAAAGGCAGCACAGGTGTAGGTCTCCCGAGAAGGCTCCGACGCCCCGAGGGCCGAGGTCTCCCCGAGGCCGGCGGGCAGGCTCACCTCCAGGTAAGACATGGACACACTGCAGTCCGCGTTGTCGCGGCTGTCCTCGATGGCCCGGAAGAGGTCGGTGAGGGTCTGCAGGTAGATGCCGGGCTCGGCGTCCGTGCCCAGCATGGTGTAGGTCTTCCCTGCGCCTGTGGGCAGGAGGACAGCCGCCAGGGCGGGGACTCCTGAGGCAGGCTCTGACCCCGCCTGGACACGCGCCACCAGGAGATGGTTCAGACCTCCGCCACCTTGGGCAAACAGTCCCGAACACTCAGACACGCTTGTTTTCAGTTTTGGAAACCAGGGGGGAAGCCCGCAAGAGTCCAATGGCTCCCCTGCGGAAGAAACCGCAGACGCGGGAGACACGGGACCGAAGCGCAGACGCGGGCCAAACGGACCGGGATGAGGGGCGACCACCGGGTGCGTGCTCCTCCCCCAGCTCTCGGGAAGATGTGGGAGCCGTTCCTACAGTCGCCGGACTCACGCCTGTCACAGGGACACCGCTCCCCCCACCCCTGCTCCCGAAAGACCAGAGGGCCCCTCCTCCGCCAGAGCCGGGCACACAGCGGTGTAGCCGTTAGGCTACTGAGCGAACGGACGACATCCACAGGCTGTGACTCTGGACCCGGCGCTTCCCAGCCTCCGTTTCCCCAACTGCCCCGTCCCTCTGTGATCCTAGTTTTCAGGACTCGAGAGGTGGCTCAGCTTTGTGGACCGTTGTCGAGCCCAACTGCTCGTCCTCGTGGAGAAGTCTGTGGGTCCTCGCGGGCAGCAAGGTGCAGGCGCGGCCGGACCCCACACGCACTCCTACCAGCCGTGTGAGCCCCCCGAGGCTCAGCTTCCTGCGTGTGGCAAGGGGGCGGCTCTACCTGCCCGTGGGGGCCACGACGAGGCTGGGAGGAGCCAACGGGCGCAGGGAGACGAGCACACGCTGGTGCCCCGTAGGTGCTTTGTCTGGGAGGGAGAGCGCCACTGCCCCCAGCCCCGCGCCCTCCTGGGCCCCTGCCCTCGGCAGTGCCTGAGGGGCCGTAGGCAAACACCGTCGCGTTGTATCCAGAATGACACCTTCCACCAGGTGCTGGGCGGTGGCACGATACACGTCCTCCTGTGGACGGATGGAAAGACAGACAGTGGGATGCGCGGCCTGGCCAGAGTCGGACACGCGTGTGCCGGGACCCTCAGGCGGGGGCCAGTCTAGACAGGGCGTGGGCTGCGGTCTCCGTCCTGCCGCTATGCCGCCCCAGGGGCTGAGAGGGGGCCGGGCCCCCAGAGCACAGCCATCAGGGAGGATCACACGAGAGCGCAGGACAGCTCCCGCCATGAGGCCTGACACGGGTCTGGTGCTGGACGCGGATGGGGCTTCTCAGGAGCCGAGAGAAGCCCAACAGGTGCCTGGGACCGGAAGGCAGCCCAGGACTTGCAACTCTGAGAAGAGCATCAGGACTCCTCCTCATGGGACAAAACCAGGACCTACGCCTGAGCACCTCAGGCCGGCAGAATCCCACATAAGGCAGCAACGCCTAGCAACAGGTGTGGTAGTGAGCTCCCTGCCCACAGGGGTATTCAAGAAAGGACACCTCCAGGTGCGTGGACGTGGCTGGCCCAGACAGAAACGACAGTCCCATCTCTGCTGCCCTTCCTGGGCGCCCATCTGGACCCTGCTCCTGGTGTCCCCGAATTGTCCCAGTAGCCCCGGCCGGCGACGCAGCTCACGGCGGCTGGAGGCAGACCTGAGCACGTGGACTGCTCTCCTGAGCTGTGGACTTACACCATCAGCGGCTGAGAACTGGCCTGCAACCCCCTAGCTGTGTGACCTCAGGCTAGGAGCCTCGGTTTCCCCATCTGTAAAATGGGGACCACATCACAGGACGTTGCAGAGGGCTGCTGAGGGGCTGGCAAGACCGTGTGCGCCAGGATGGCAGGCAGCCACTGCTCAACAGATGCTGACGGCCAGCCCCCTCCTACTTGCAGCCCCAGGAAGATCTCGGGGGTGAAAGCCGCGAGTCCGCTCAGAAAGCAGCCGGCCGGCCACGCGGAGCAAATCCGTCCTCTTTCTAGCTACGGCCGTGTCCCGAGGGAGGGCCAGTGTGTCCGAGACAAGCTGTGCCGGGGCCCAGCGGGCAGCTGCAGGGGCAGGGTGGGCAGGGCTGGACTGGTCTCGGGGCCAAACATCCCCCAGACACCATACCTTGGCCGTGCGACAGCCCGTCTCCAGAAGCCCGAGTTCAAATCCTGCTCTGCCGGGCCCCCCGGGCTCTCCCAGGCGGGGGTCTGGTGCGTGCGACCTGACGCTGGGCCCAAACGTCTGAGGAAGGGGCCGGCTGAAGCCTGCGCCTGGGCCCCTTGTCCCCTGCTGCTGCCCCGGGGGGGCCCCTGTGGGCAGGGAGCGTGCTCCAGCCATATGGCAGAGGGGACCCCGCCTTGTTGTCTGGACGGACGGACGAATGAGAACGTGTGTGAACCCCGGGGCCTCCCGCTACCTGCCCCTGGGACGGCCCACGTGCCAACCTCGTTGTTCAGCAGGGACACTCCTGTGACAAGTCATGGACGGGACCACCTGGCTACCAAGCTCTCCCAGGGGGGCTCCAGGGTCTGGTGAAGCCCCGTGGGAGGACGCAGGGGGCGTGGAGCGCGGGGTACCTGTGACGCATGCTGGTCGAAAACAGTGTCGAAGATGAAGGTCTTCTCCCGCGACCGGTGTGCGCGCAGCGTGTCCTCGGGGTCCTCGCCGGGGTCCATGAGCACCACCATCTAGGGCAGCGGGAGGGAGGTGTCAGAGGAGGGGCTGCTCCCAGAATCAGGGCGGGCTCGTGCACCCTGAAGGACCCCAGGCCTGGCCCTTGCTCGAGGACACCGGGGGTGGGGGGCTTGGTCTGTGTCCCAGGAGGGCAGCCGGCCTCTGTGCTCAGCCAGGCGGGGGGTCCTCCAGCCCCGGGCACCCTCTCCGCTTCCTGTCCACGCTCCTGCACCCCTGGGATCTGCTGAGCTCTGTCCCCCAGCACCCACCCAACAGGGACAGGGCCCTTTGATGAACGGCAGGAAGAAGGGATGGCAGAAGCTGCTGTGCTCCGTGCCCCCCATCCCCCGAGCTGCCCGAGCATGCGTCCATGCCCCACCTGTCTACCCTCCAAGCTCTGCAGCCCCCTCTCTGCTTCTCCAAGCCAGCGTGTGGTGGCCCCCTCCCCGGGGCCTCTCCCCTCTCACACAAATACATAATTATGAAGCAAGTTGTAAGAGGGCCTCTGGGGACGGGGGGGGGGGGGGGGGGGGGGGGGGGGCAGGGCAATTAGAGACCAGTCAGCTCTGTTTACTCCGGGAGGAGCTCCTGGGCTAGTGGGGGCGTGGGCCCCCAGGGAGTCCTGGGGGCCCAACTGGGCAGACCAAGAGCCTGGCCACCCTGTGTCCCCCCACCCCCGGCCACCTGGCCAACCCCTCCCTTGGTCCACAGCTTTGGAAACAGAGGCCTCAGGAGGCAAGGGCTGCCCAGAGGTTCCTGGGGAGTCAGGCGGGGCCGGGAGCCCCCGGGGCCTGCCCCGGCTTCAGGCCAGCACGTTTTCCATGACATAAGCTAACCATTTTCAAACTTCATGCTCTTCTTCTCCATCCAGCCGTGGAGAGGCTCTCAGGAAAGGGACCCAGGGGGCAGCCCCCATCCATGCAGTTCCCACCGCGTGAGTGCGCTGTAAGCCAGGCCAGAATGTCGGGGTGCCGGGTGGGTTCAGAACAGGCTCCCACCAGCAGGGAGGCCATGGGCAAGTTTCCCCACACACCTGGGCTCTGTTTCCCCATCTGTAAGATGGAGACGGTAGCAGGACCCATGGCCGTAAGGGGTACAAGTGGTCATGTGCTCAGTGTCCAAGAAGTATCAGCGGCAATGGCTCTTGTACCCCCAAAAATATTTTTTTTCTTTGCTATAAGTAACACGATTGAGAGAAATCAGCCAACCGTGAACACACGTGCAGACTGGGTGGTATCAATATTAATGTCTTGACTTCGGGCGCTGTCCTGGAGTCACAGAATGTCCCTGTTTTTAAGGAACACACACAGACATCTCTGGGTGTGGAAGGGCACGATGTCTCAGGTGGCCCAGGGAAAAGGAGCGCATACACACAGGGAGAGGAGGATGGAGCAGACGTGGCCAGGCACCCCCGCGTGGGAAACGTGGCTGCGGACGACACGGGAGCTCATATGCGGGTCCCACGCCCCTGGCTGGTGTGAAGTCACATCAAAACACAGCGTTAAACAGAAACGTGAACGAGCCTCAGAACCACCAGGTTGGGTGAGAGCAGGCCACGCCCTGCAGGACTCCGGTCAGCAAGCCGACCAGCGGGGGCCGGGGCCAGGGTGGTGGTGGGGGAGATGGGAGCAGCTCGGAGTGGGCAGGGGCTCCTTCTGGGGAGATGGAAACGTTTCGAACCCGACAGACGTGGGGTCTGCACAACGCCGCATGTCCTAGTGGCCCCTGAGTTGCTCGGGTTAAAACAGTGAACCGAATGTTAGGAGTCTCACTCCGGTTTTTATTAAAAACCCCAGCTGTGTTTTGTGCAGTGCAGAGCGAGACGGCCTTGGAGCCAGGCCCCAGGTGGGCTCTGAAAGGACCCTGTAACGGAATGTGGGGGAAGGGAGGGCGGCGAGGGCCTGGGAGGCCTGGGGACGGGCAGTCGCCCTCGCACACACAGCCCCACCTTTGCTGGGCAGACCAACCAGGTCACAACGTCCGAGGCTTTGGAAGGACCACGGCCCCGGGACACGTGAAGCTCTAACTCACAAAAGCCACTTACTTCCCCCACCATCCAGAAGTGTCCTGTTTCCCTAAAGTCACTGGATCCCCAAAGCCAGGGAAGCGGGAGAAATTCTCACCGTGAGCCCTCACGCCCACGGGTTAGCTGCCCAGGACCAGGGCCAGCAGGGGACACTTCTCACGTGTGGGTCGGTCACCTCCCAGCTCTGTGGCGGCAGGACGAAAAGGGGGCCTTCTGACCTCCAGTATCAGGGAGGATGGGAGGCACCGAGGACGGGGGGGCGCTCCCCTGGGAGGACGTCCATCGGTCCCCAGATGGGCCAGCGCCAAGGTCTGGGGACTACTGACGCTATCCTGAGAACCACGGTCGATTCCAGCAAACTGTTTTGCTGCCTTCAGAGCTATGGGACCTCTGACCGCGCACACGGCAGTCCTTGCTGCGGGCGGTCACCGGGCCCCCGTGACACCGGCCCCACTGGGTCTCCTGTCGCATCCCTGAGCCCTTACAGCACGACCTCAGCGGGATCGATGCTGCTTCCACAGTACGAACACGTACACTCTGCACACCTGAGCCGAATTCTGTCCTGTGCAACCCCGGCCCCCCCCCGCGTAACGGCTGTCACCGTGTGCTGCTTCCTGGTCTACGAGCTCAGCACGATTTCGCTGCAGCCTCTGCCCAGCGCACCCCAAGGGGCCTGCACAGCCGAGACGCCCTGTTCCCTCTTCGCACGGCACCCTCGGGAGCTCCCCACCTGCCCGCTCAGCACTGGGCACCCCCACCCGGGGGGAGGAGCACTCAGGGCTTCCCAGCCTCCTGGACCTTCGCCTCGGAAGTGCAAACCTTCTAGACACGACGTTCGATTCCTCCTTAGAGCTGCCTTTCTAATGACAAGTGGAAAAATCCAATTCCTCTGACAAAATCTGTCTTACCCCACATCTGGCATTCATTCTGCCACGTGACTCCCGCAACCCGGCTCAGCCAGCGTCTCAGGCTTTCCAAGGAGCAGGGGTCCCCGCAGACCCCGCTGTGACCCTCGGCACCCGGGGCCCTTTTCAGTCGGAGCAGGTCAGTGAAGCGCATGCAGAAGGTGAGCATCCCAACCCCGTGGTTGCATGCCCGTGCCCCCCGCAGCCTCACCTGGTCCCCCACTTTGTGGGCAGTGACGGTGGCCCCTTCTTCCAGTTCAGTGTCACTGAGCGGGCGGATCCGAAGCGCTACCTGTGGGCAGCACACCAGGGCAGCTGCCTTCCAGGGCCCCGCCGCCCCGAGGCTGCTCCCCATTATCCCAGTGCACCAGGGCCCCCGCTTCACGACAGGGGTCTCTGGTAACCAGGGTAACCAGCCAGCAAATGTGGGGCAAGGCCCGGGCCTCAGCTCATCCACCCACCACCAAGTGGGCTGAAGTTTCAAGCCCCCCAGCACACGGGTCCGGGTAGCCCTCGCAGGGCCTGGAGCTTGTTGGGGAGATCACAGGGCTGGGGGGGCAGGGGAGAGGCAGGAACAGGGGAGCAGAGGTAGGACCCTTGACGGGGACCAGTACCCCGAGACCTGACCTGTGCCAAGTGACAGGCACCGGGGCAGTGGGTCAGGACGAAGCAGCCTCAGGGACACGCAGCCGTAGGGCCATCCGGGAACACGAGGGAGAATGCTCACCATGAGCTGCTGGTCCTTGGGCTCCACCTCTCTCGTGGCCGGGCTGCCCGGGGCCGGCAGTGGGAACGGCGGGCATGATGTGCTCCCTGCTCTCCTGGCAGGCAAGGCGACCGGCCCGTGCCGCCTCCCCCACCCGCCCTGCCTTGGTGACATCAGCAGGCCCCAGGAGCCCAGCCAGTCCTTAACTGCACACGTGGGACCGCACACGTGGGACCCCACACGTGGCTTGGGAGGCCCCAAGCAGCTGGGTGGCCCAGGCCCCGGTGGCCATAAGCCAGCTGCACGCTGGGCACAGGGGGTCGGGCTCCAGACCACGGCCCAGCCTTTACGTCTGTGCTCTCACCCATTGTCAGGGCAACCCCCGGGCTCCAGGTGAGCCTGAGGGCCACGAGGCTTGGCCTTGGAGCCTTTCCACCAAAGGGGGGCCAATCCCACCAACGAACACCTAACGAAATTCATCGCGGCTATAAATGCTTTTCCCCATGGATGCATTTCTAGAACAACTTGAAGTGACCGTCCAGTTTCTGCTCAGGACGTGGTTTTTAGCTGCCTCTCCCAGGCCGGCTGCCAGTCTGCACCACACCCCGGGCCCGACTGGCCTTCACCACCAGGTGTCTGCGTGGGCGGGCCATGCTGCACCCCGCTTTCCCCAGCAGCTTCTGGGGAAGCCGCTACCAGGCCGTGAAGCAGGGCACACGCATGATGAGAACAACTAGCGTGCACAAGCTGATCCTACATTTGATAAAGTCCCACGGAGGCCAGATCCCGTGAGTTCACGTCTGAGAAACCTGACTGGGAGATTGCAGCTGCGTGCGGCGGCGGCGGGCCGAGCTCAAGTGACTCCCTCCGGGTCAGCACGGCTGTCCCCGCCTGCCCGTTCTCTTCCAGGCGTCAGGTCGGTGCTAAGCGCAAGGACACCACGAGGCAACGGGCAGCAGAGGAGAGTGCCACCCATGACGCCCACGGCCCCCTTCCACGAAGCCTCCAGCCTGCGACCCACAGCAAGCTGCCAGAGAGCCCACACGAGGGCAAGTCTTCTCTGGAGACAGGACCAGGATGGCAGGTCCACACGGGGGGGCGGGGCCTGCGTCCACCCTGAGGCCCCAGCCAGAAGCCAGAGCGCGGGGGCCGCCCCAGCCCCGGCCGGATGGGTCAGGCCATTCTGCCTGGGCCTGGCCTGGGAAACCCATTTCTCGAGCAGAACAGAAGAAAACAAGCACACGTCTTTCAAGAAATTCTTTTATTAACAAATTATGTAAAACAATTACAACTAGCAAGTTTAAAACAGTCAAAAGTAAATTTTTTGAAAGCTCTGTTAAAAATCTGTGAAAATGACCAAAGCCCGGACCTCTTCCTTCTCACCGCCATCAAACGTAAAACCCAGGACTTGGCACGCTAAGGTTTAAAGGACGTGAGCGCGAGCGAGACCCCGGACCCCGTGTGTCGATGGGGAGCTAAGCATGGCGACTGGACCTGGGGATGGAGCGGCAAGCGTGCCTCGCAGCCGGGCTTGGGGCTGCAGCAGGCTGCCCGACCGCCCCTCCGGCACGGCCCCCGCGGGTCGTGGACAGCCCAGGCCCCGCAGACGACCGCTTATCCTCCAATCCCAGAACATTTCAGGCCCGTGCGTCTGCGGCGTACCCGTCCCGTGCTCTGCTGCTTCGCACGCCACGTGTCGGGCTCCCGGACAACAGACAGAAGCGCGGCCGCGGACAAGGCACCGGTGCATCGACGTGTAGCGGACACAAGTAACCGGCTGAGGTCACACGGACTCGTTCACCCACTTTTCAGGAGCAAAGGTATTCGGAGGCCCACACAACAGTGGCTCAAGTGGCAACTCTCGTGGACGAGGTCAAGTGTGCAGGGCTCCGAGCAAAGCGCAGAGGGGCTTCTCCCAGCAGGCGAAATGAGCACAGGACACAAAAAAGCTGGACGGGGCTGCTACTTCACTTTACAGAGCTCGGCTGGAATGCACAACTGCTCGACAAGGTTGGAGGCCTGCCTCCTGGCCACGTGGGCCTCGTGGGCCAACAGCAGCGGGCGGGCCGAGCCCAGAGCGCCGCCACGGCCGGGGCACGGGCACCAGCCTTGAGGCTGCTACGTACGTGTAAAGACAGGAGAAAGACAGTGTTTTCGCACAGGTTTGCTTTTATTTGCACGCTCAGCCCACTGAGAGAAGCCGGCACAACCCGAACGGCGCCAGGAAACTGCGGGGCGCTGCTTCCCTGCGGTGCCCGGGACACGGCCAGGCCGGGCCGCGCGCACAGGGCAGGACGAGTCCTCGAGGGGGACCGCTCGGCTGTGCGCTCAGGGCGGGGGGGGGCCGCCGCAGCGGCGCACGACTGTGAGGAACCAACACTGGTGGCGTGATTTTAAAAACCCCGAACGAGAAAAAACTGCAAGCGGTGCCTTGGATCCTCCCCTGCGGTGAGACCAGGGGTGAAAGGCACAGTGACATGTGGAGATGGGGGAGTCCGGGTGCAGAGTCTGGAGCCAGAGAAAGCACAGGGGAGAGTTCAGGCCTCGTGCAGGCTTCCTGCAGCAGGACGACCGGGGTCCAGCACGCGACGCAGGGACGCTGCAACGAGGGAGCAGGCGTTCACTCTCCGCGCCGCGCCTTGACAACAAGGGGCGCGTCAGCCACAGCGAGCCCCGACAGCGCGCCCAGACAAGCGGCCACCGACCACACCATCTCAGAAGGGGACCCCCAGGGTCCGCTTCGACGTGATGCCCAAGAGGAGCAGGAGCAGACGCTCCGGGGGAGCAGCCTCCAGCGCGGAGAGCCTCGCCGAGCAGCTGCCAAGCCGTCCCGCCGGCCGCCCCAGGCACGAGATTCTGGGGCCTCACACGCGCCCCCCCCCCAGAAAGTGCCCTACCTCGCCTGACTGACCGAGTTCTGACGGCTCCTGGCTCCGCCGGGCACACTGACGCTTTCTCCCAGCCAGACACCCGGAGACGGTCCGCGGCCAGCCTCCTTCCTCCTCCCCAGCCCTGTGTCTTATCCACAACCCGGCTCCCGAGGCGCCCTGCCCTAAGTCTGGGGCTCGAGGCCCTGCCGTTGCCAGAGGAAGAGCCCCAGCTCTGACAGCCAGGATGTGCATCGGGCCCTTTGCAGCTCCCACACAAGGGTCCCACTGAGCCCGAGCACGTGAACCTGGGGACTTCCTCACTCGAGGAACAACACAACACGTCAGGGTTCTGCTCGTCCCCATCCGAAGAGGTCTTACCACGGTGCTCGGGTCACTCCTGATTTCCCAAGGGAATGATCTCCTCCGTGACGAAGAACTCGATGGTCTCCTCCTCCCAGTCCTCCACGTTGCTGTCCAGCTCGTCCGTGTCCACGCCTGTGAGCGGGGGAGAAGGGTGACATGGCGCACCCACATCGGCCGGGAGCCCGGCACGAACACAGCAAGGTTCCCTGCACACGACCGTGGGAAACTCCCGGTTCCTCGACAATCTAAGAATCTTTACGACACCGCACACTTGACTAGAAAACTCACACGATCGGATAGTGAAACGTCTCTGCAGACGCATGCTCTGAAACACGCGTCTTCAGCTAATAGTTACCTCCTCGCAACTCCAGACGTTCACTCTTCTGCTCCATGTAGAGTTCTTGGGCCATTTTCCGGTATTTTCGGAAATCTTCCATCATGGTGCGTCTTCTTTCCACCAGTTCCTGTGCGTGGAATCAGGGGGAGTCATGGGGCTGACAGGACCGTGGCCGGCAGGAACGCCCGCAGCAGTGGGTGCTGCGAGGACCCCTCTATTCAGAGAGGGTCTCGGGACTGGACTGGAGAGACGTGCTCTCCTCCTTCCCTTCACTCGGACCGACCCCCCTGCATGTGGATGGCCGGCCACCCGGAGACACGTGCCAGGGCCCAGCAGTCTGTGCACACGGCGGAGGCATGGCGTCTGCGGCACATGCCGCCGTCCCCCCGGGCCTGACGCCGGCCCCCCCCTCAGTCCCTGGAGCAGGCTAACCTTTGAGGCTTTGGATTGACTCAGACGATCTTTCTGTTCAAAGATCTTAGAATATTTCTTCAGATCCTTTTTAATTTGCTGAAAACAAAGACAAGCCAGGATTTAAACGTTCAAAGCATCTTCAAAGCTGTCAAGGCGCAGCGGCCTCCTCAGGGTGGCGAGCACGTGGCTGCACACACGTGCACCGGGCGCCGGCCTGCAGGTTTCACGGGGGCCGCGTCCCGCTACCGTGCACAGCCCACGGACACCCTCTCCCAGCGCCGCCGGCCCGGTTCACATCCCCTCCGCTCCGTGCAAGTGTCCGAGAAGGGCACAGACACAGCCGGGCATGACCTGCAAACCCACAATTACGATCCTGAGACTATTCCTTCCTGTGGGATCCCCGGTGCTCTCGCATCTCATCAAAAGGCGCCCCAAACGTCCCGTTTCCGTTCCTCAGGCGAGAGCCCCCAAATGGTGGCAGAAAAGGGAAATCTCTCCTGTCAGTGCCACCAGGGAGTCCGCGCTGCCCGGGCCCCGGGAGCCCCAGACCTTTATCTGATCCTGGCTCAGGAGCGTGGGGGGCCGAGGTCTCCACAGCAGCTGGCAAAAGCGGTCCTTGTTGTTCTTCTGCAGGAGGCGTCCTTGGAAAGTCCACAGCCAGTAGGCGTTGTCCACCTGCGAGAGACAGAGGCCCGAGCGCTGCTCACTGCCGCAAGTCCCGGCAGGACGAGGGCGCCCGGGACCTGTACCAGCCCAGAGCCCAGCAGACCGAGCGTGTCACCCCGCGCTCCGAGAGCCCGCACGTGGCAGCGGTTGGCACCTGGGAGACTGCGGGGGAGCGCGGTCCCTGAGGCTGACAGGAGGTGACGTCCCGCGCGGTGCGCAGCTGTGCCCCAGCCGGGACGGGCCCCCACGGCACGGGCGCCCTGCCGGCCTGCAACAGGGCGCCCCGCCAGGACACAGCGGCCTGCGCCCAGAGATGCGCTGCCGTGCTCAGCTGGCGCCTTTCCCGACGACGGAGGCGGCACCGGTGCCCTCGCTGCGGCCGGCACTTCGGCAGCCTGTGGCGCTTCACAATGGCCCAGGGTCTGGAGGACTCCGGCACCACCTGGAGCTCAAACCCGCGCACACGCTCGCCCTGATCCAGACTATTCTCAGGACACCGCGCCCGGGGACGGAGTCTGAGCTCCTGCACGCTCGTGCTTCGTCACACAGAACCGCCCTGACTCGATGGCTTAACTCTGCACACGCGCTCGTTTGAGTCTCAGCACCTCCATCCGCGAGAAAGCCTGACCACACGTGGCAGACAGACTCGGCTGAGCTCACCAGCAGCCCGGGAGCACCGCGCGAGGGACCTCGCTGCACACACGCCAGCACGCACACGCCACACGGAACCGGCTTCAGCCACAGCCTCTCCCGCTCACGGAGCGTGGCGCTGCTTCAGTTTTTCAGCTTACGGACGCCTGAGACTGAACACGTGTGCGCACACACACACGTTCACGTCCTTTCGGGATGGCCCAGACCCTCGGGTGAGCAGCCCTCTCTCTGGTGGCTCCGCAGGCCACTCACTCACCAACCACCCCGACTGAATGAGGACCACGCGCCAGGCAGCACCAGAGAAGAGGCCCCGCCCACACGACGCTGAGCTGTCACGGCAAAAGGAGGAAACAGGGTGCTAACAGCCCGCGGGGACGTCGTGCCCCTCGAGCACCAGGAAAACACAGAGCAGGGCGGGTGAGCGGCGCCGCACACGTGGGAACATGTTCCGGGCAGGGGAGGCGCCCACGGGCCACGCACGGCTGTTACACGCGCAGGGGCCACCACCAGAAAAGGGCGGTCCAAACCACGAACTTCCTGAGGGTGCGCTAACCCTACTGGGAAAGCGTGTGCTCAGCGCGGCGCGTCCTCCCCCCGCCCCGAGCCACAGAGACCAGTGTGGGTGAGTTCAAACTGCGGGGGGGGACACGACGCCGTCAGAAGCTCCCCGGCTCCTGCGTCAGACGGAGGGGCCTGAACTCGGGCTGAAGCCAGCCTAAGATGCGGTCCGACTCAGGAAAGGGAAATCAAGGAACGCCAACCGACTCGTGGAAAAGCTGGCTGGCTCAGGGCGCTGCCAAGGAGCTCTGTGGGGCGGCCGGGCAGGGCAGCATAAGAGTGACTAACGGTGCCCACCGCACGGAGACCCGGGAGGGCAGGAGGGGACGCCAGGCCCGGCACAGCCGAGTCCCACACTGCACCCAGCCACACCGGGGCCCCGTACCTTATGGCTCCACCAGGACACAGAGGTGACAACGTAGCGCCCCGTGGGGTCCCACTCCACGTCGGAGGCCATGTAGTGCTCCGCAATGTTCATGACCGTGCAGTCCGACGTGTCAACAAAAGCCAAGGCGCCGTTCATGCTGGGGAGACAGAGCAGGGTCAGTGCGCACACCCTCCTGGTGTCCCACTCCTCGGAGACTCCAGAGCGGACTCGGGAACCTTGCCGTTGAGGAAGAAGTGATCCGGAGCCCTCTACCTCCTGAGGGCGCTGGGAGTGGAGCCGTGGGGAGTGTGTGCACCGGATTATCTGAGGCCAACCCTCTGGAAACGCAGTAAGCACCTCCAACGAAGTCAGGAAAGCGAGCGACTCTAAGTGCGTTCTGCTAACCCACGGGCAGGCGCGGGCTCCTCAGGCTCCCATGCACGGCTAGGACAGTGGGTGAGCAGGGACCACGGGAGGGTGACCACTGCCACACTCGTGGTCTCACTGCAGACGCCGGCTCGCAGCCGTCTGCTCACAGCCTTCCCACAAGAGGACGCGGGTTTCACACCAGGCTCGCTGCCCTGCCAGGAAGCGGTCTTGCTCAACCACGAGGAAATCCCAACACTCACACCTCCTCCAGACTGAAAACACTCGCGGGGGACTTTCATCGACCTGGTTTCAGCCCAAGTCTGGGCAAGACGGAAACACGATAAATTCCCATCCACCAAAAAAGCAGGAACAGTCCTTTCACGCAAGCACGCTCCATCACGGTGCAAGGAACCGCTGTGACCCGCAGGGCCCCACGTCAGGGCCCCCACAGCGGCCCGCAGAGCGCGGCTCACCACGAGCAGATGGCATCAGGCAGCAGAAACCCACCTCCTCAAGCCAGCCAACACGACGAACTGTCCCTGGGGGCTCCAGAAGATGGTATTTGCCTGCTGCTTATCAAACATTTCTGGAAACAAAGAGAGCGTCTGTAAGTCTTTGTCAAGGCGCCGAAGGCAGGCGGGGTGTGGCCAGGACGGGCGACAGGCTCACGCTGCCCTGCGGGTGAACTTTCTCACACACACCCCACACCAGCCTGCTGCCCGTGAGGACAATTTTGGAAAACCCCTGGACTAAGTACACTTTAAGTCATGATCTACGCTTCAAGAAAAAAGGGAGAACACATTCTGAAGCTACGTTACCGTTTGTAATAACGTCTCATGTTCAAAACAATTTAACTTCCTGGGAAACTGGACAGAGAAGTCACCGTAAACACAGTCTCAGGGTCTCCACACGAGGGCGAGGAACCCACACCCCCACCAAGTGCAGAGACACGTGACCCAAAAAAACCCAAGATGCATTCTTCCAGTGACTCAAACACCTTTTTCAAGCTCTGCAGTCATAAAAACGTGTCTCCCACCGTGGGAAAAAAGCCACCGTGTCTCCCAACACAAGGACTGCCTCCATCTGACGAGGTCCCCACAGGGCCCCCAGAGAGCAGACAGTTACCGCTCAGGTGGCAACCTCAGGTCTCCAGCCAAGGGCACAAAGTGAACCCCAGCCTGACCTGGGCCTGCAGTGGATCCACAGATGGGGGCCAGGGGGGATAGGGAGATGGGGAAAGGCGGCGTGGCCTGCCGGACAAGATTCTCAGACCAAGATGAAGGTGCTGGGAGTGCAGCCACACGGTTAGCAGGACCCATGTGGTCATCCTTCCAAGTGGGCGACCCAGAGCCTTCAGAAGTGGAATGCACTCCTACACTGGCTATTTACAAACCTGCTTTCTAACCAGAGATGGTGCAAACCATTTCCTCTGTCACAGGGAATTCACAGCACAGTTGGGTTTCGTGATGGCCAGCCAGCCGGTCTCCCGCAAACACCGCTGAGCTCCTGGCATTCCCCCACGACAAGCTCAGCACCCAAGCCTCTGGGTACGGGGACACATGGCCCATGTCCATCACCGCAGTCCCCACGCTGCACAACGAGGACCCACTGCACGTTGAGCTCTGTGCTAAGAACCCAGGACGCCCTGGAGGAGCCCGCTGTGGGTGGGGGATCAGGTCACCGAGGGAGGCCAGGGAACGAGGAGGGCCCCTTGCAGGCTCAGCAGAACACGGCGGGGATGGGGAGCCCCCAGCCCAGAGACGATAGCTGTGGCCGCAAGAGGGAGAACGCGTCCACTCAGAACCCCTCTCTTGAAGGGCCCACGGCCGACGCAGCCACGAACGAAGCTGGAGCCCCGGGGGCCCTCAGAGCTGCCGCATGGCCTGAGCAACGGCTCCTAGCCAGGGGAACATGCGTGTGGAGCGACCCTCCAAAGGGCCCGTCTGTCCGTTCTCCCTCCCGTGTGCCCATCAACGGCTTATAAAGCTACTTACTGATAAGCTCGATCTTCCCATTGTTCTTCACATGGTAGAAGGAAACGGATATCCGAGGAGCCTCCCCATGCAGCACGGCAAACTTACTCCCGTTTGGCTCCCAAGCAAAGGCTATGATGGTTTCTGCAATCAAGAAAAAGAAGAAACCACTCTTTCATGGTTTAATGAAATCATGTTCCTGATCAAACAACCTTCCTGCACAGCCTTCACTACTCAACCAGAGAAAATGCCCCAAATTCTTAAGTTCATTGAAAAGACCACACAGCGGGCCTAGGAACGAGGGCGTGGGGACTTGGGTGAGACCATCCTGGCCCAGCGGGAACACCGCAGAAGTGCGTCCGCTTGCTGGCGCCCACCGCCATCCCCAGTACAGGATTCCACGGCCCCCAGGGGCTAACAGTGCAGGGCGGCCAGGCTGGACCCTCTCTCGCTCTGTCCTCCGCCTCCCCTTTGTCCTCCTCTCCCTTGCAAACCAGGACACAAACTACAACACAAAACCCAACCAACGATGCAGGCCCCACTTCCCACCTAGAGGCAGCAGCAGAGCGCCTGCACGGTTTTAGGCCCAGAATAAAAGCTCTTGTCACCCGAGAACTCGTTTGTCACATGAAAAGCCCTTCTGCTGCCGGTCACTGCGTCAGGAAACCCATTCCCCACGTGTCTCTCAGCAAGAAACCACGGGACCCTCGCTCCTCCGCCGGGCAGGCCGGGCCAGGGTGTGAGGAGGGAGCACGCAAGCCGCCCGGCAGCCTGAACTGAGGCGTGCGCGTTCGGGCCCGGGAGGCAGACAGCGCGTGTGGTCAGGGCCGTGGCCACCTGCGCAGGCGGGCATACAGAGCTCCAGGCCGCGCACAGGGACCGCCGACCACAAGGGACCACAAGGAACTTGCCTTTCATTTCCACCACGTCGACAGGTACCTGTTTTTCCCTCATTCGGAAAATTTCAAAATTTGTGACCACGCCCTATTTGGGAGAGAAAAGAAGAGAGTGAAATGGTGGAAGCTGAAAGCATGAGAAAATCGTACCTCAAGAACAACATAACAGGATGGAAGAGGATGTGCACGCGGCTGGTAAAGACGTGCGAATATCTAAGTGACGGAACTCAGCCCGGCAGGGTCAAGCCAGCATCCTGCGCTGCCAGAGGCGTCCCCGGGTGCAGTCTCTGCAGGACAGCGCGGCCCCTCCGGCCCTCCCGCCACACTCCTGCACGGAGGCTCAGGGCCACACGCCGCAGCTGGTCCGCCAAACTCCATAGCGCTCTCGAGGCCCAGGCACGGGGAGGGGAGCACCCTGCAGGGATCTTCCAGACACGGGTGTTAAACGGAAACCAGGAGGCCGCATGGTCCCGGACAGCCCGAAGGTGGAAACGACACGCGGGTCCACCCACAGGCGGGAGCACGCGAGCTGGCGCAGCTCAGCCCTGACCCGGGACAAGGTGCAGACACCTGCCACAGCTCGGGTGAGCCCTGAAAACGCGCTCAGTGAGGGAAGCCAGCCACCACAGGCCACGCGCTGTATTCCTTCATTCCCACCAAGTGTCCTGCACAGACGAAGCCACACAGAGAGAAGGTGGAGTAGTCGGGACCCAGGGGAGTGGGGCGCTGGGGTGCAGGCTTTCTGTTTTTGGGTGATGAAAACACTCTCGAGTTAAGATCGTGGCGAGAGCCGCACAAGTCTGTGAATGTCCCGAAAAGCCACCGGTCCGTGCACTCTGCGAGGGCGCAGGCTACAGCATGGGGAGTCCGTGTCAACAGTGTCTTTTGTTCAAGGAGAAGGGATACTTCCACGAGAAGGAACAGATCAGACAAATTCATAAGGTATGAAATGATGCAAACAAACAAAAACAATCTGGGTGCTGGCTCCTCTTTGTGCTTAAACAGGGAGTTAAGAGAAAAACGCTTTTGTTTTCACCCTCTATAGGAAAACAGGCAGGTGCCTGGACCCGTCCTCGCGACCTTGTGAACGGGTCACCCTGCTCCTCAGCCGGAAGGTGACAAGGGCTCCAGCCAGGACAGCCAGCTAACCGCTTTCAGTAACCCGTGGGTCTGAACATGACCCCCAAATTCAAACAAGTAATCCGTCAACACCCGTCAAGCAGGAGGCGGGCATGGAGCTGGAAGGAGGGGTACCCACTCACCTGGGTCCCTTTGGGGGTCCTATCCACTTTAACACACAAGTAATCCCCATTTTTCTGCCAGTGCAGCTTGCAGTCCACCACGTTGAACAGATTCCTAACCCTGATCTCTTGTCTGGTGGGAAGCTGCATCAGGGTCACCCTGGCCGGGATATCTTTGTCCTCAGGCACCCAAAAGGCTATGATGTTACCCCCGGGAGACCACGAGAAGTCCCTGCAGAACGAAGAGAACACAGTATCAGCCGACCACTGGCTAGGATGCTGTGGGGAAGGGGGCGCAGCGGACATCAGGCTCGCCGGCTGGAAACCAGCCCAGGCTTCCCTGACAGCTGGCGGCTGCCCGTCTGGCCCCCGCCACCTGGGGCGTCGGTGTGCTCGCTCTGCCAGCGAGGGGCAGCGGGGCTCCACACGGCCACACCCTGGGCTGCTGGACCCGGACGACGCCGGACGCGCTCTCTGGCGCTAAGGGAACAGCACAGCTCAGAGGATCCCGCGGCGGGAGGACAACAGCCTCCACCCTGCAGTGACCTCGAGGCCCGGCGCCCTCATGAACCACAAAGACTACCTTTCCTGTGACGGTGACGGTGACGGAAACCCAATTCCTGGTGTAGCTCGTATCGTGAGCACCCCCCGTGCCCGAGAACTCACCACAAAAGGAGTCAGAACCATTCGCGTCCCTGCGCGGCTGGCACCTCTCTGCAGAGACAGGCCACCCTCGAGACGGCACGTAAGCCAAGCGTGCCTGCCCTGGCCATTCCCCCAAAGCCCCCCAAGCCCCCCACTCGGTCAGCGGAGTTCACAGAAGCCTCTCGACTAAGTGCACTCCTTCGCCCTCCGCCCCCGTCTTCCCCAAAGAAAGCAGCCCGAGCGTCAGTTCCAAGGCAGGAACAGGACACAAACAGAACCTGTGGCCTCACGAAGGGTCTACGTGCAGAAGGGAACGTGGGCCGGGAGGCCAGCAGAGTCACAACAAGAGGCCAGTGGTGGCGGGCCGGGGCCTGCTGGGCCGCGCTCGTGGCCAGAGCAAGGACCCAGTGTCCTCTCCCACCGAGCAAGAGCCAAGCACTAGAGGAGGGGCCCAGCTCCTACCGCCCACTGGGAAGAACGCTCACTTACTTTATGCCGGAGATCTTCAAGCTCTTCTTGTCCAAAAGGCCCATAGACTGCGGAATAAAAAGGGCGACAACGGAGTTAAATCACACCACTGTCTCCATAATACACCCACATTTTCACGAAAAGGAAACCACCATTTCTGGAATAAGCCCAGCAAGTAAGCCTAGCAGGGGACACACAGCAAGGAAACAGGTCACCCGCAGCGGCAAAGCACCCATCTCCAAGGTCCCTTCTCTTTGCTCCCGTCCTGGACCGCCGGCAACAGCAAAAGCAAATTGGGCCAGAACCCAGGGGCAGCGACGGGAAAGGGGCAGCCGCGGAGAGGCGCATGCAGCTCCCCCCGTTCTGCACACACAACACTGCTCTTCCCTTCCCCTCGCCCATGGGGACGCCCCCAGCAGCTCCCACCGTGTGAGGCCACCACTCAGGAAACCGTGTCACTTACAGGAGTTTCATAGATGCTAAGAGTGTCGAGTGTCATTCTGGCGAAGAATTTACCATCGTGGCTCCACCTGAGAAAGAAGAAAGTGCCAGGCTCTGTCATGAGAAGAAAAGGCCCCGACAAGCTCTCCGTGGGCCACCGTGGTTGACTCACTTAAAGATAGGCCAATGGGCTGAGCTTTCGCAGTGAAAACCCCTCTTCTTCTGTCCGGTCAGGATGTCCCAGATGATGATGGCTTGAGGGTCATCCTGGGTGTCCATGAGGGGGCTGAATGTCACCAGGTATCTGTCACAGAGGGGACACTGCTGATAATCCGCCCACCACCCCACCTTCTCTTCCCTGAGCACCACGCTGCGTGTGGAGGTGAGCACCCGAACCCACCGAGCCTCCGCTCCAGACGGCGCCAGGCCCGGGGGGCAGGGGGCTGCCAGAGTAAGCAGTCGGGACTCCTGCAGCCAGCAGGCCTCCAAAGCCCGGCTCCCGAGAACGCTCTCCCACCACAGCAGGCCACCTCCGAGGCACCAGGGCACTTCGAGGGACCCCCCCCAAAGGTTTTCTCCACAAAATCAGGACACTGAAAGACCCAACAGATTCCAAACCGAAGTCTGCACGTGTGCGCTCTAGGCTGAGTGGGGTGCAATGCTCCTACTTGATTTTCATCGACATTTAGTTAGGACAAGAAGGGAAACAGAACACCCACGTGCGTTTCAAAAGCCAGCACACGTCTGTCTAGCCCAGCCTCTGTGCCTGGGGCTTCTCCCTCTGCCGACGCGGGCTTGTCCACACCCAGGGCCCCCGCTCACCTCCCTGACACACGGCACAGCCATCTAAGCCAGGTGCCCTCTCAGACCACGAGGCAGAAGGCAGAAACAGAGCCCAGGCCCTGTCCAGGGGCCCCCAGGGCCTCCCGGACCCTTTATCATCCCGGTGCGCTAATTAACAATGAGGGCTGGTGTCACCTCCCCCAAGTCACGAGGTTCCCTCTACAGCCTGTCCTGTACACCTGCGTAAACACTGTCACGCCGCCATGCTGAACGACAGAAATGGCCTGATTCGGTGCTTATCTGGAAAACAGGCTTTTCTCTTTTTTTCTTTAATAAGTTCAGGTCTATGTTACTTTTTTTTTTTAATTTTTTATTTTTTTATTTAAGTGAGAGACAGAATGAGAGAGAGCACAAGAGGGAAGAGGGTCAGAGGGAGAAACAGACTCCCTGCTGAGCAAGGAGCCCAATGTGGGGCTTGATCCCGGGACTCCAGGATCATGACCTGAGCTGAAGGCAGACGCTTAACGACTGAGCCACCCAGGCGCCCTCTTTTTTTTTTTAACTTTATTTATTTATTTGACAGAGAGACACAGCGAGAGAGGGAACACAAGCAGGGGGAGTGGGCGAGGGAGAAGCAGGCTTCCCGCTGAGCAGGGAGCCCGATGTGGGGCTCGATCCCAGGACCCTGGGACCATGACCTGAGCCGAAGACAGACGCTTAACGACTGAGCCACCCAGGCGCCCCTGAAAAAGAGGACTTTTCACACTAATTTGCAGGACGAAGCACGCACTGCTGCCTCACCAAGGGCTTCCTGTGTCAGGCACCCTGCGGAGCACCAGGACACGATGAGTAAGAGCGCCCAGGTGCCTTCCGGAAGCAGAAAGGTCTACACACACAAACGACAAGCGCGCACGTGGAAGCACCTGTGCCGGCCCGCAGGGGCTCCTCCCCACACCCGCCACCCGCCCGCAGAGCTCAGGAGTCCCACGCACACCGGGGTCTAACACTGCGAGGAGCAGCTCAAGTGTTCTGTACCAAGCAGATGCCAAGCACTTGTGAATTCGTGAGTCCTCCAAGAATACACGCCAGAGAAACAACTTTATCAAAACTAAGAAACGTCCGTCATGCGGAACTTGCGGTTTACAGAAACACAAGGATGGAAGGAACCAGGTAGGTGATGCCCTGAGGAAGGATCCGACACCCCCAGCCCGTGTTCCTCCTAAGCCACCACCAAAGCACCACCCAGCAAGGGTGGCCGCACAGGGTGACAGGTGGGCCGCACACACGAGCGCTAGGGCTGGACCCGGCTGTGGACAACCAGCCACCAACGATGGAGACTGTGGGACAGAGGGAACCTGAGCGAGCGTGGACACTAGAAGATGCTGAGGGAACTGGTCAGGGCTGCTGAGCAGGGGGAAGAATCGTGACCGCAGACAATGAACACCTTCCCTTGGACCGATGCCTATTTCCTAGAGGAACCTAGCACTTGTCCAAAATGCCCAAAACAGTGGTTTGGTTTTTTTAAGATTCTATTTATTTATTTGAGAGCGAGCGAGAGAGAGCAGAGCAGAAGGGAAGGGCAGAGAGAGAAAAGCAGGCTCCCGCTGAGCAGGGAGCCAGATGCGGGGCTCAATCCCAGGACCCCGAGATCACGACCTGAGCTGAAAGCAGATGCTTTTTTTTTTTTTTAAAGATTTTATTTATTTATTTGACACAGAGAGACACAGCGAGAGAGGGAACACCAGCAGGGGGAGTGGGAGAGGGAGAAGCAGGCTTCCCGCAGAGCAGGGAGCCCGATGCGGGGCTCGATCCCAGGACCCTGGGATCATGACCTGAGCTGAAGGCAGACGCTTAACGACTGAGCCACCCAGGCGCCCCTGAAAGCAGATGCTTAATGGACTGAGCCACCCAGGCGCCCCTGCCCCAAACTGTTTTTAAACAAATACGGCAAAATGAGAAACCTTTAAGCTAGATATTCAGCACACAGATGTTACTAAAGTCCTCTCTCTAGTTTTCCCAGTGTTAGAAAAACTTTATACCAAAACTCAAAAGCAGAGCAGGTGCAGGAGAGCTGCAGCTCAGGAGCCCGGGAACACAAGGGGCGGTCACGACCCCCGATGAAGTCAGACCACATGGTAGGAGGCCAAACTCTTCTGGACAGAGGAGGGGACACAACAAGGAAAGCTCGGGGTCAGCCCTGAGCAGGGGGCACAAAGAGCGGTGCGGGAGGGCGTGCCGGGCACTGAAGCCATGAGCGGACAGGAAGACCCTGCCTGGCCCCGGGAGTAGTGCTTCCAGTTCCTGGTGCTGCATCTGCTGCTCCCCAAACCTCTGCTGCCTCCTGGTGAGGAAATGCCATTCACAATGAAATGAGAGGCACAGGACACAAGTGTGGACTAGCCCCGGAACTGAGGAGACCGAGTGAAACGTGGGAACAGGATGGTGCTTAAGGAGAAGTAGCAGACGGGCGCTAGATCTCCTGCAGTCGGGGCGGCACCGCGGACAGGTGAAGGGCTTTCCCTGCCCCTAGAAATGCACACAGGGGGACAGAGACACGAAGCTTCCACTCACTCCCAATGGCTCAGGACAAAGTCACATGTGTCTGTGCAAACGATAAAGCAAACCCCACAAAGTGCTAAGCGGGACACATCGGTAAAGAGTGCACACGAGGGGCGCCTGGGGGGCTCAGTCGTTGGGCGTCTGCCTTCGGCTCAGGTCATGATCCTGGGGTCCTGGGATTGAGCCCTGCATTGGGCTCCCTGCCCGGCAGGAGGCCTGCTTCTCCCTCTCCCTCTCTTTCCGCTGGTGCTCTCTCTATCATGCTCTCTCTCAGATAAATAGATGAAATCTTTAAAAAAAAAAAAAAAAAAAGAGTACACACGAGTTCCTTCTACACCTCCTACGAAACTTCCGTTAGGTTTGAAATTACTGCAAAATTGTACAATCATGCACAGAGGCCAGCACGAAGTGAGAACGGACTCCACCTGCCTTTCCTCACCGCTTACCTTTCACAAGGTGAGAAGTCAATGAGCTGAACCCCCTGATGGCTAAATCTCTGGATTTGTTTGAATTTCTCTCCGCCCCAGAGAGCAATGCCTCGCTGATGGAACGTGGCCAGGTAGGTGCCCTTGGGAGACCAGCGCACATATGTCTCCGTCCATCTCTGTGGAAAAAGTCAGACCAGTGTTAACATGACTACAGGACACCAGCACAAAGCCCCTCCTTCTGGAAGGAATCGACTCCTCTGACTCAACTGGAAAACACAAGAAGCCTCCTCACGTCTCGTGGCTTGTTTCAAAACTAAAAGAGCGAAGGATATTGTTCTCAGGGATGCAGTCTGGAAGAACATGACACTTCACCTACTCGGGTACCCAGTTCCCCTGCCACGGAAATCCAGAGCAAGTCCCCACATGGCAGCAAATACCCACCGCTCTCTCTTCGATAGAGACAGGATCCTTCACGTCGTTCCAGAATATGGAAGTACGGTCTCCACTCTCAAAAATGACACTGTACTGATCTCTGCATTCTGCTTCTTCGAGCCAGTAACGTAAATTTCCCTGGGAAAAGAGCCAAAGGCAAGGGATAGAGTATGTCTCAGCAACTTTCATCCAGGAAGCCATATTCCTGCCTCGTGCACCTGGAGGTCTGACCGACTCAGGCCGGCAGCGGTGACTCCTGAGGAGCTCACCCCCGCAAGCCACAGGGCTGCCCAGCCTTCCCAGTCCTCATACAGGTTCTACCCACTTACCAAGTCTTTGAAAGGCTGTTTTTCTGGGATATCCCACTCGTCACTGATGGTCATATACCTGGAAGAAAAGAAGGAACTGATTAGCAACACGCAGCACAACTAGGAGGGGGGCAGCGACACTGGGGGCTCTCGGCCACAGGCAGCGTGGCACCACCCCGTCCCCCTTGGGGGTGGGGTGGGGACAGGGGAGGGAAGAGTGGGTGAGGGGTGCCACTGGCCAGGAGTGTCAGGGGCTGGGATGGGAAACAGTCCCGCGGCAGCAGCGTGCCCAGAGAACAGAGCTCCCCGGAAGGGCCACCAACACGGCCCCCAGAAGTGGGGAGCCTCTCCCGCCTGGTGAAGGCCCAGGCTCTCACCCAGCTGGAACGTACTTGTCGAAGTCCGTGAAGAGGTTGACCCTGAACGTGTGCTGCTTGTCCAGCTTGTAACCATCAGCATTCTTCACGGCGTCCAAGGCGTGGCCAGGGGATGCGTACTCTAGGAACGTGTACCTGAATCGAGACCGAGCGCAAGGCAGACTGTTAAGACCAGGCGGGCTGTGCTCAACACACCAAGACCCGTCCACGTGACTTGGAAGCACCATCAAGGCCTGTGCCCTATCTACTGCCACGTCCCCCAGAGTCAAGTCACCGGCAGAGCGGTTCCTTAAACACATACGAAATCCTAACAGGAGATCTTAAGTCCCTAATGCCACAGTCACAAATCAGACAAGAGTTAACGAATCAAAATGTTTACTACCCTGACCGTGGTAATGGTTTCACGGATACGCACATGTCAAGACTTATGAGATCATGCACTTTAAGACTATGCAAGCATGGCAATTTTCAAATAAAGCTATTAGAAAATCTGAGACCATGATATTGTGTATTAAAAGCAAAATTATAGGGGCACCTGGGTGGTGCAGTCAGCTAAGCGTCAGACTCCTGGTTTCGGCTCAGGTCATGACCTCAGGGTCGTGGGATCGAGCCCCGTGTTGGGCTCCACGCAGTCAGCATGGAGTCTGCTTGGCACTCTTTCTCCCTTCTCCCTCTGCCCCTCCCCCACAAATACACCTTTTATAAAAAGCAAAATCATAAAGGCTTTCAGAGCATGTTTCATTGTAACAAAACATACAACACAAGCAACTGGTGGTCAAAAAGAGGTTATCCTTCCACCTGATTTCTAAGAAAAATACAAGGAGCATAACCGGCATTTGGCAGTTTTTTTTAAATGATTTTTTTTTTTTTAAGATTTTTTTTTTATTTATTCATTTGAGACACAGAGAGAGAGAGAGAGAGCACGAGCAGGGGGAGAGGCAGAGGAAGAAGCAGGCTCCCCGCTGAGCTAGAAGCCAGACATGGGACTCGATCCCAGGACCCTGGGATCATGACCCAAGCCAAAGGCAGATGCTTAACCATCTGAGCCACCCAGGCGCCCCTAAAAATGATTTCTTAAAAGCTATCACAGGTAGTTTCAAAATCTGAATTAAAAAAGCATAAATGTTATCATCTTCTCATTCCTGTCCTATAAAAGACGAGCTGCCTATACTCTCTGAGACCAGTATGACGTGGAATTCTAACAAAGAAAAGTCTGACGAGCGTGCGCGGAGCAGCAAAGAGAACTTGTGTTCTGCTGGTCGAGCGGAAACAGTTACAACCACCCGAGCACAATCTGATGCTGTCCCACGGGACTGCAGATGGGCATCTTAAGCAAGCCAATTCCACTCCAAAGTATGTAGCAAGTAAAGGCTCACACCTGTCCTAAAGGGGGAGGAGAGGTACAAGACTATTCCTAACTGTGAGACGCCAAAGGTCAACTCCTAGAACAGCCGCGTGATACCAGAGAACAGCACAGCAGAAAATGAAGGAACCAGAGTCACATTTACAACACACAAAACCTCACGCTGAATTTAAAAAGCAAATTCTAGGATGCTATCTCAGGCTACCATTTTTTTTTTTTTTTTTTAAAGATTTTATTTATTTATTTTGACAGAGACAGCGAGAGAGGGAACCCAAGCAGGGGGAGTGGGAGAGGGAGAAGCAGGCTTCCCGCCAAGTAGAGAGCCCGATGCAGGGCTCGATCCCAGGACCCTGGGATCATGACCTGAGCCGAAGGCAGACGCTTAACGACTGAGCCACCCAGGCGCCCCTCAGGCTACCATTTTTAACAGATGTGCTACTTTAGGGAACAGTAGGGGGACAAGCTGCCAATTAAGCAGTGACACAGCTTTCACCTCAACTCTAAGAAGTATCCCCATTTCAGAGCGGGGGAATGGAAAGCTCATTTTAGAATCAGTAAAATACCGTATGTAAAATTTTCCTGAAATTTTGCCACCTTCCAATCTGCTGGTCCCTTCATCCAGGATGTCTCTTGTGTCAATTACGGCTCTAAATACCAAGTTCTGGTTTCTTAAGAATTCAGCAGCCTGCCCACAACACCTGAATTCAAGAACCACAGGGATCTCCTGCTGCCCGTCTGGAGCCCTCAGCTGAGGGCGGGGGATCAACAAAGAGCAGAACCGCCAGGTGAGGCGAGCACCGTGTGCGTCCACAGGGACCCCGGCGCCACCTGACCGCCACTACTCACCCTTTAGTCTTTCCATCCTCCTCCGGGTAAAAGTCATTTGTGATTTTCCCAAACTTGGAAAAGATCTTATGGATGACGTTTTTGAGCTTCTCCAGGCGGTCGGGCCCCACCTGAGGCACGTTGTCGACCACGATCACCGAGTCGATCCCGTCGGCCTCCTGGGGCCGGTCCTTGAGAATGTCCCCCAGCAGTTCTATATGGGTGGGAGATTGGGCAAATGACTTTTTTGGGCCAAGCAAAACATTGATACGTTAGTTTAGCACGTTGAACAAATTTCCAAGAAGTAAAAAATGAATAAACGATTTCACTGTGAACAAAAGAAATCAAGGCCATGAATTGAATCAAAATTTAAACTTTTAAAAGTTAGGAAGATTTTAACTCAATGCTCCCTTTGTCTGTCGATATTTCCATTCATTCCTGAAAATAATGCAAGATTTTAAATGAAAATTTTTTAAAGACTCTAATGCCAACAAAGAGGACGGGGCCTTTCTCCAGGAAAGCGGGCAGCAACCACGTGTGGTGAGCCTTCTCTGACCCACCCTGAAGCAAACCCACCAGCAGGCACTTTCTCCCCACTCAGGTTAAGACAAAACAAACAACTCGAACCCAAGAGGACCCAACACTATGTACAACAGACTCGTAAGCGAGGAGACTAGAGGATCCACAAGCCCGACAGCAATGCCCCTCACTACGGAAAGTGTCCTGATTCCACGAAATGCCTCACAGGGTGCTTAGAAGGCACCAGCCAGTCCACCGTAAATCCACAAATGCTTAGGAGTGTGCTTGGGACACAGTAAACAGTGTTAACCATTATTTTCATAACTACACTCAAAAACTGAAAATGTAAAAACAAAACAAAACTGAAAATTATGTTCACGTCACCTACTTTAAAAATTAAGATCATAAAACCCAAATCTTAACATCTTAGATTTGCTTCATTTCCGCAAGACGATTGGCTGGATGAGAGCAAGAGAAGGACAGGGGTGGGAGGAGCAGGAAAAGCAGCATGTGGGGAACGGACCACAGGTGTGGGAGCAGACGGGGGCGCGGTCTGTCCAGGAGCTGCAATGCCACCTGGCTGCTGGCCCACCGCGGTCCTACCTGCGGCCCGCTGCTGGCCTCGAGGCCTTTGGACCGTGAAGCTCCACCACCAATAAACTGCCTGACCCGCCGCTAGAGATGGACATTCACCGGTCAAGTGGAGGACCAGAGATCTTTTTATTATCAATTCTGCACAAACCCTCAACCCAGTTAGCTGGTCTAGAAAGCTGTGAAGTTTCAAAGCACTGGCTACATGAGGAGCTAAAACAGATTAAAGCGCCAAGTCAGATGAAGCTGCAGCAGGACAGAGAGCCCAAAGGAGAGTCTGAGGTCACTCTGAAACAGCTGAGGAACGGCGGCGGCTTTTCCTTGTGTACTATGTGTCCTGGAACCTAATTATTACTCCAAACTTTGAATTCTACTCTTAAGAATTTCAACATGCTAAACAGGATACATGTCCCAAAATATCCCTTGCTGCATTTCATTCCCACAAGACGAATTTTCTCCACTTTTGCACTAGAAATTTTCCATAATAAAAAGTTAAAAAGGTCTTTCAAAAAGGAAAAGTATTTTAATTTCAAGAAGCAAGCCCTGTTATAAACTCTTTAATTTCAATGCTTTCATAAATGATATTTAAAACATTATTTTAAAAGAAGAATTGCCTCTTAAATTTCAAAGAGGCTAAAATTGAGAGCAAGCAAAGAGAAAAAAGGAAAGAGGCCAACCAGAGTCACAGCAATGGGGGACACCTTCAACCAGTGAGGCTGTAGTCAGCTCCTTGGGTTGTTTTTAAAGCACACTTACCATACAATTAAAGGGCCTGTTTAGCCTGATCTGAATTTACAAGGTTTACAATAAAAAGCTCAGCTTTTATACAAACAGTGGACTCCTTCCCACAATCTTTAAGTGTCTAGAGTTTATAAGAATGTGCCCATATACGGTAAGTGAATAAACACAGCAACTGCACAACGAAGAGACATTTCCTTCATTATCACCAGCCCACGCGTCTGGTTACTCTTGCCGAATTGACTCCCAACCTGGCCCCAGGAGAAACAGGAAAAAGCAATTCTCAAAACTAAATACCAAATGTAAAGATAAATAATGTTCGACAGGCCCCAGAAGAAACCATCTTGAATTAAGAACTTCATCACGGGGGCGCCTGGGTGGCTCAGTTGATTAAGCATCTGCCTTCAGCTCAGGTCATGATCTCAGGGTCCTGGGACAGGGTCCTGGGACTGAGTCCCACGTTGGGCTCCCTGCTCAGCAGGGGTTGGAGGTGGAAGGGGGGGGGTCTGCTTCTCCCTCTCCTCACTTGCTCGCTCTCTCAAATACAAACAAACCCAACTTTGTCATGTGCTTGTCTGGCTGAGCCTCAAAGGCAGCTGAAAATTTAAATGGATGACCGATGACCGCGGGAACAAGGCACCTGGGCAACAGTCTAACATCTCAGAATCAGGAGTTGGACAACCACGCTGGAGCTGCGGGTACCTCCAGGGGACTCATGAGACCCCGTGTGCTTTCATACCACCCATACCTTCTGCATCTCGCTGACCCCACAGGCCAGTTCTTCTCATTAAACACAAAACGTACTTGGCCTACTGACCACAATCAGATGGCCTCAAAAACACTGGCGATGTGCTCAGTTTTGGATCCCCAGGACCAGGGGCCTTTTGGGGCACTCTGGCAAAAGTAGCAGGATCACAAGGGCCCCCAAAGGTCCTCCCCGCAGTCACTTGGCCTGGCTGGCTTGTGCCCACATTAGCATCCTGTCACACAGCCCAGTTAGTAATCTTGTGGTCGAACAATTGCTTTTTAAAAAAACAACTGCAGAGTAAACACTCAGGGGCTCAAAATGGACTTTCAACCCAAAACTTAGATTTTAAAATATAAGAAAAATTGGTGCAGTAAAAATGAATGCTGTCAGGGCAGGAGAGTGTGGTGGGGGTCCCAGCGACACTGCCTCCTTGTAAATTCTCCGCCACCTACCCACCACGAGGAACACGTTTTCTCGCAGGTAGGGGACCGCAGCTGGACCTGCAGCCCAAGTGTTCCCGAGCGGTGCAGCCTTTCCTGTCCTTATTGGTTTAATATTACATTTAAAAGCAGACGATGCTGTTCGTTCCCTACGTTTTCTTTTTTTTACTTGAGATTCTTTGATTCTGACTCAGTGTGATAAAAAAAAAAAAATGTATCTTTATGTGACATCTTATTTTCTTGGTGTAGCCTGAGCTGCTTCACGAATGGCTTATCCTTCCTATTTTACTGTAATGTAGAAGAATCCACTGATGTCCTCAGAGCTCGGAGAGTTCAAATGGCTAAAAACAAAACATAAACGAACAAGAACAAATGAGCTTGGCCACCTACAGAAGTCGTCAGGAGACAAGCTCTCAGGACAAAAGCAGACATAACACCTGTAAACTGAATCAAGGTAAAAAGAAAAGCAAAGCAAGCTACGGCGAGTGACACTAAACTCTGAAAAGATCATCTGCCAACAGGAGACGGTGGTCCACCTACGCACTTAGAACCAAACAGGACTGCGGCAGCAGGCTCAGGAGCCCGCGAAGGAACTCTCTGGAGGCAGGAGCTCCCACGCAGCAGGGGCAGAGGAACCCAGCTCTGCCACAACCTGCTCTAAGGGACAGCACGCATCAACCCCAGGAAGTGTCCACACGAAGTTGGCCCCAGGCCTTTGACAGGTGTGGCTCGTCACTCGGGCACCCGGGCCTGCAGACAAGGAACTGTCACCCGAGAGAGCGCGGCACGTGGAGCGCCCGCTTTGCTCGACCTTAATTGCCACACACGGCCGAGGCTCCGGCTTGCGCTACCGCCCATCACCACCCTCCAAGTTCCTGGTTCCAGCGCACACGGGAGGCTCCCAAGTTGTCCCCAAGTTGCCCGCCCTCCCCCGCTGATTTCGGAGAGAGGAAACAGGAAAGGAGACCCAGACACCCCAGCAGGCCGTCCCTCCGCGCCGGACGACAGGTGCAGCGCGGGGACGCCCCTGCCGCCCACCCACCCCCGCGCCGCCTCACCTTCCTCGCTCACGTCGTCCACGAAGTCCTCGGGGTCGCTGAAGGAGGGCTCGTCGGCGCCGCCATCCTCCCCGCCCGCCCCCTCGGACCGGGCCTCGGCCCCCGCGTCCCCGGCCTGCTCCGCCGGGGCCTCACCCGCGGCCGGGGCGGGGGGCTCCTCAGACGGCGGCGGCGGGGACGAGCCGGGGGCCGAGGCCGCCCTCTCCTCTCCGTCGGCCGCGGGCTCGGCCGGCTTGGCCAGCACGTCGGGCTCCGGCCCGGCCTCCGCGTCCTCGCCGCCCGCCGCCTCCTGCGGGCCGGGCCCCGTGGGCCGCGGCGGCTCCTCCCCCGGCGGCGGCTCAGCGGCCGGCTGCTGCTGCTGCTGCTGCTGCCCGGGCTCGGCCGCCTCGGGCGCCGCCACGTTCTCCGCGTCCTGCATGGGGCCGCCGCTGCCGCCTCGCCCGGCCTCGCCGCGGTTCCGACTCTCCCAGGCCGCACCGCGCGGCGCCTGCCGCCGGGCCATGTGCGTGCGGCGGGCCGCCCCACGGGGCTCGGGGAGGGGGGGGCGCCCACGCCCTGATGCTCGCAGCGCGTCCGGAGGGACCCGGGGGGCGCAAGCGTGTGCACCGGGGACCACGGCAGCGCGCCCATGACAAGCGCGCGCTCGAAGCCCCGCACCACACTTGCAGGGCTCAATCCACAGACTCACGGGGAGCCGCGGCTCCCCCCGTCCGTCCTGCCGGGTGGTTCCGTCCAACATGGCAGCCACCCTCTGCCTTCTCCCGGCGGGCGCTGCGCCGCGGGGCGAACCACTGGTGACGCCGAGGGAGGGGCGAGCGGCCGGCTTAGTAACCGAAATTGCATGAGCGTAGAGCTCTACATTACACCCTAGAAAAAGCTACGAGCTCATCGAGCGCTCTTGGTTGTGAGATCTCACCCTTTCACCAGACAAATATTTCCACTTACAGGGGTAAGTTCCCCCTCTCCGTGTGGGCTTTTAGACTCGTCTACTGACTGGGCAAAAGAATGGACGATTCCAAAATAGAAAAGGAACTCCCGGCGGCCCAGAGGTGGCCAGCACTGCTGGAGAGACGCCTGTCCGGCGCCACACCAAAATGAAGGCGAGTTGCTTGAATCACTTACGCCCGAGCCCACTTCGGCGGCGGCGGTAATTCCGCCTTCCCCCATTCCGACGGGCACCGTGGTTCGGCCCGCGGAGGCCTCCGCCCTCAGACGCGCGAGCGCGCGGGGGTGGGGGTCACGTGGGGGGAGGGGAAATTACGTGGGGGCGGAGCCTGTCGCCGCGGGGCGGGGCCTGCCGCCGCGGGGCGGGCCCAGAGCTGGCAGGTGCGGTGGGGACGCGTCAGGAGCGGGTCCGCTGCAGTGGGAAGGAGTCCGGTGGGGGTCGGTGTGTACCGGGGACCGAGGCTCAGGGTGGGGACGCGGGACGTCCTGAGACGCACGGTGGGGACGACCGCACAGCCGCGCCGGTGTGCTCCGGGCCCCTCCACTGCGCGCGGAAAAACAGCGAGAGCTACATTTAACGTCAGATGTATTTTCCCTCAGTTGAGACAACACGGGGGCTTATTTCAAACAGAACGTTCTCGGCTTGCCTGACACTGGGTTTGAATCCTCGCTGTCCTACTTCCAGCTGTGCGGCCTCTCTGCCTCAGTTTCCCCGTCTGTGCGGGCAGACCGATTTCCCCTGGAGGTCAGAGTTGGCGTAGTTTCTAGTTGCATCCGCAGTTTTCATCCGTCACTGGGTTCTGCCAGCCCTTCTCTTGTAGAAAGTGCTGAAGGTGACAGATCCACCAACAGGAAGCAGATATTCACAGAAAAGCCTGGAACCAGCTGACCTCAGTTGGGCAGCTATGTGTGTCTTGGGGAAGGCTTTTGGGGCATGCATGTGCAGCACGGAGCCCCTGACTGCTCGTCACTGCTTCCCCGTGAGGGGCCTTGTCATGGTTTTTACTAATTCCTCTCTCTCTCTCTATATATATATATATTTAAAGATTTTGTTTATTTATTTGAGAGAGAGCATGAGCAGGGGGAGGGGCAGAGGGAGAAGCAGACTCTCCGCTGAGCAGGGAGCTGGATGCGGGGCTCAATCCAGGATCCTGAGATCCATGACCTGAGTGGAAGGCGGGTGCTTAACCGACTGAGCCACCCAGGCGCCCTTAATATATGTATATGTGTATATATATATATATTTAAAATATATTTATTGATGTACAAAATCTTTATGCCCAACGTGGGTCTTGAACTCACAACCCCGAGATCAAGAGTTCCATGCTCTTCATACAGAGCCAGCCCAGCGCCCCCCATAACACAGGTGATGTGAATGTGCCCCCAATGCAAAACAACATCTGTGTGTTTTCAGAAGACATCTCTTCGTGTTGTAGAGAGTGCCCGCGGACCATCAGCTGTCCCACCACCCCCAAAGGTCTGAGACGTGCCGCAGTAGCAGTTCTGAGTGTGTGAGGGGCCCAAGTGGGGGGGGGGGGGGGCCCCGGGTGGGGGAGGGGGGGGGAGAAAGGAATGCACGATTCTTTTTTTTTTTTTTTTTAAGATTTTATTTATTTATTTGACACAGAGAGAGAGGGAACACAAGCAGGGGGAGCGGGAGAGGGAGAAGCAGGCGTCCCGCCGAGCAGGGAGCCCGATGCGGGGCTCGATCCCAGGACCCTGGGATCATGACCTGAGCCGAAGGCAGTCGCCTAACCGACTGAGCCACCCAGGTGCCCCAGGAATGCACGATTCTTGCCATCTTAGAATTTCGGTGTTAAGAGAGACAATGTTCACGAATGGAAGGGTCCCAGAAGTGGGCGTCCATGTTCATCTGTGATGGGTTCATCAATTCCAAGCCAGACCCTGCTCCCCTTCAGGGCAAGTGCGCTTAATCACTCTATGGAATAGGATGACGCAGAGTGACGCTATGTCCCCTCCAAATCTACGTCCTAAAAGTGGTATGTCTCCACCTGGAACGCGGTCTCTTCTCTCAGCTCACTGGCTCTGAAAGAAGCTAGCCACCGCGTGTCCTGAGGATACTCAAGCAGAATGTGGCAGAGCCCCGGGTCGGGAGGAACGGAACTCCCTGGCTGACATCGGCACCGGGTTGTCAGACAGGAGAAATGGCGGTGGGACCCTCAGCCTCTGCCCACGTCCCGAGAGGCCTCCGGAGAAATCAGACCTGCTCACACCTTGACCTTGGATGTCCAGGCTGCAGAACTGTGAGACCTGCTCAGTGGTATTCTGTTATGGCTGCCCCTAGCAGACTAGCACGACAGGGAAATATGTATGGTGCCCAGAGAAAGACCTAGAAGGAGACACATGAACTGAAAACAGGCTCTGAGAAGGTGGTAGCATTGGAGATGCCAATCGAAGTAATCACTGCGGAGTCATGCTGTAGGTTTGTAACTGTTTCCTGAAAAGTTCTTTCAACTCTTCTATATGTTTGCACATTTTATAGTAAATTGTTGGCGGGGGGGAAGGACTGAAGAGCCAGCTTCAAGAGTCTCCCCCTCCCCGGGACCATGTGAGCTTCTGAAGAATAAAAAATCGTGTATAATCTCAGGTGAGTATTGCTGAGCATCGTGTCATGACTCTGAAAATAAACCAAAGACTCAAGCAAAAAGTAATTAGTCTTGCCTTTCATATTTTACCTTATACTTCAAGGTAAAATAGTTGGTTCTATCAAGAAGAATTTTAGCTAATAAATGCAGAGGATCAGGAAAATTAAAGAAATGAACTTTAGTGACCCTTATAAAATAAGAACGCGAGGGGCGAGGGTCGGAATCTCACATACCTTTGAAGGCTGTGATTCTCCCTCTACACACTACTTTAGTTATACCCCACACAATTACTTGGTGCTTTCGGTTGAGAATGGTGTTTCTAATTTCCATGATGATTTCTTCTTGGACCCACGGTTTACTTGGAAATGTGTCATTGATTTCCAAAAATGTGAGGATTTTCCAGGTATGTTTCCAAAATTAGTTTCTTGTGTAATGATGTGGTGACCAGAGAACATACTTTGTAGGATTTCAGTCCTTTTTAAAATTTGAGATTTGCTTTATGGCCGTAGCGTGGCCCACCTTGGTGAAGGTTCCTCGTACACTTGGAAAAGGTACCGCTGCTGCTGGATGGAGTGTTATGTGTCAGGTCAAGTGGGTGACGCGCTGTTTGAATATTCGAAAACCTTTCTGATTTTCTGTGTGCTGGTTCTACCATTGCTCAGAGAGAGGTGTCAAAATCTCCACTTCTGGTGAAGGATTTGTCTATTTCCCCTTTGTATTGTCCCCCTCTTCATGGGTCGTCGAGTTCTGGAGCAGACACACGATGAGGGTTGATTTGCCTTTTTGATGAACTGACCCCCTTTACCATTTTAAATATTCCTCTTTCTTCCCGCTAACATGTTCTGTTCTAGGGTCTGTTGTGTGTGATGTGAATTGAGCTAACTTCCAGCCTGCTTTTGATCAGTGTTTGCATAGTGTCTTGGATTCAGTTATGTCTCCTAAAAAGACATGCTCCAGTCCCAGCCCCCAGGACCCGTGGATGTGACCTTATAGGAAATAGAGTCTTCACAGACGTCGTCAAGTTGAGTGGGGTCACACTGGATTCGAGCAGGCCCTAATCCAATGACCGGTGTCCTCATGAGATGGAAAAAAACTTGGACAGAACACAAAAGAGAAGAGCATGTGAGGATCGAGACAGAGGAAGTGGTGGGTGCAGAGGCCAAGAACAGTTAGGGGTTGTGGGCAGCCACCAGAAGCTGGAGAGGCCCGGACAACGGCTTTCCCCTTGGAGCATCCAGGAGAAACAGGCCCGCTGACACCGTGATTCCAGATGTCCCACCTCCAGAACTGAGAGAATAAATTTCTGTTTAACTACCCAGTCTGTGTTCGTTGTCTGTTGTGTTCATTGATATTTAAAGAGGGTTTTACAGAAAGCATATAGCAGGACCTTACTCTTTTTTTTTTAAGATTTTATTTTTTTTTTAAGATTTTATTTGACAGAGACACCCAGCGGGAGAGGGAACACAAGCAGGGGGAGTGGGAGAGGGAGAAGCAGGCTTCCCGTGGAGCAGGGAGCCCGATGCGGGGCTCGATCCCAGGACCCTGAGATCATGACCTGAGCCGAAGGCAGACGCTTAACGACTGAGCCACCCAGGCGCCCCTGTTTTCAGTTTGTTCTTTGTCCTTCTTTTCCTGGCCTTTTAAAGTTAATTGACAATTCTTACACGAGTGGCAGCAGGCTGTATGCACCATAATACACCTTATTTCCCTTCATTTATCGTAAGATCTTTCCATGTCCGTACATAGAGATCCACCTCCTTTTTCACCACAAAGTGGATTATCAGAGAATAACTCGGACGTGTGAGTGTTCTCCACATGCAAGTTAAATGGACTCGTTTGAGGGAAACAGTTAACAGACGATGGTTACCAGCAAACCAGGCAAAAGAATGTTTACTTAGAGAGAGACCTGCAGTCCGGGGCCAGAGTGCGGGACGGGGCTCAGCTCCCGGCCGGCTGGCTGCGACGCAGTGCGGCCCGCCACTCGACTTCCAAAGGTAGTATTCTCATTTTCATCTGTTAAATGATTAAAGGAGATGCGAACCTAACTTAACACTTCTCAAAGCGGAGCAAGGCAGGAAGCTTCTATAGAATAAAGAGAACAAGAAGAGGAAAACAGAATATTTCGGATTGGCGGGGGCCACACAGTCACCCTTGTTTGGGGTCAGAAGGAACGAGGAAGTAAGGATGGAGCCCTGGGTGGGTGGAGTGTGGGTACTGCAGGGACTGGGTCCTCGGAGCACCTGCAGGGACCAGAAGTGATGGCCGGAGCGGCTCCATGCATCTTGAGCCCTGAAAGTTATCTCAACACCTCAAAACACTATTTTAAAAACTTAAATTCATGTATAGGTGAAATTTAGAGTTCCCATGAAATCACAAGTCTGATGGGCTAAATGATCTGCCACATCCCGCCTTGGGAAGCCTGGGGCTTGGGTGGGAGAGGCCTGGATGGAGGCCGGGGTGCCTTGCCCGGAAGACAATGTGGGATGATTCATTTCACATCCCTGAGCCTGCTTCCTTGCCTGAAGCTAGAGTGGTAATAGAAGGTAACTCGGAGGGAGGCTAGGGAGAATGAGAAGTATTTTCAAGACGGCGGACCAGGTTCCGAAGGGTGGAGGTAGAGTCTCAGGAACCCGCTGTACCCGAGGGGACTGACGTCCCGTCTCACCTCCCAGCCGGGGACCCACCTGGGCTGCTTTGTCGGCATCGAGGCCCAAACTCAGCAGCCTGAAGGACCTTCCTTAAAAAAAAAAAGAAAATGTGGGACACCTGGGTGGCTCAGTCGGTTAAACGGCTGCCTTCGGCCTGGGTCATGATCCCAGGTTTCTGGGATCGAGTCCCACATCGGGCTCCTTGCTCAGCAGGGAGCCTGCTTCTCCGTCTCTCTCCCTCTGCTTGTGCTCTCTCTGTCAAATAAATGAAAAAAAAATGTGAAATTGAATTTCGTGTTAGCCAGGTGAGTGGAGGCCCGTTCTTGATTTATTGTGATTTGGAAAAACAAAATGAGTTGTTTGTGTACGTCTTACGTTGGTGAAAGACCAGGGCCTGTGTTACAGGATTTTTTTTCTACGTCGGTGCCCGCCGTTCTCGTCCCGCCGCTTGGAAGAATGAGGAGGTAGACCAGACAGAGGGGTGGGCAGCCGAGCAAGGTTACTGAGCAATAGCAACGTGATAGTATGAAGCTGTTGAGGAGGGAGGGGACCCAAGAGGGTTGTCACCAGAGTTTCTAAGTCTAGGGGTTTTTAGGAGCAGCTTTAATCTGATTAACCCTCTCTGTGCCTGTCATCCGATCAGGTTTTTGTCACCTATCTATCATGTGGGAAAGGGTGGAGGGCTCCTCCCAGGGTGGTGTAAAATCCTTTTAAGGGTGGTTTCCTCGGGCGCCTGGGTGGTTCAGTTGGTTAAGGGTCTGTCTTCAGCTCAGGTCATGATCCCAGGGTCCTAGGATGGAGCCCCGCATCGGGCTCCCTGTTCATCAGGGAGACTGCTTCTTCCTTGGCCCCCCAGCCCAGCTCGTTCTTTCTCTCTCTTGCCTGCGCATGCACTCTCTCTACTAACTAAATAAATAAGATCTTTAAAAAAAGGTTTAATGGTGGTTTCCTTTTAGGGTGGAGTCCCCTTGTCCCTGCCTGCCTGCCTTCCAACTGTCTTTCACAACCCGGCCCGCAGTCCGCGCTCCGACGGCCTGATTTGGGTGATCCGTGCCCAGCCAGCCTGCTGTCCCGCGGCTGTGGGGTTTGGGTGAGAAACGCACCTGCACGGGGCGGGGATCAGGGAAATGCACCGAGGGCATTGCCACGGCTTACTCACTGCATGTGTGCCTGCGGGGAGCCCCCCTGTTCCTCTCATGCACGGTGGAAAGGAGACCTCCGTGCCAGCGGGGGCGAGGACACGAGGCAGAGGCTCTGGCCTCCCCCTCTTGACGCTGCTCTGTGGAGGGGCAGCCCGGTCCCGTGGTTTGCAGTGCTGTGAGGTGCACGACCCCAGATCACCCGGGACATATTGCATGCGGGCTCCGACCTGCGCATCTGCGAGCCTCCCTCTGGAGAGAGCAGCTGGGTAAGTTCGGACAGGAGGCCACGTCTCCGTCCCTCTTCCCTCCCAGAAGGCTCTTTGCACCCCTTTGCAGTCCATCCTCCCCCCTGCGCCTGACCCAGGCACCACTGCTTTGGGCTGGAGGAAGCTAAGCGGTGGGAAAAGAAAACGAACACGAAAACAAAACAAGCGACTTATGAGGGAAAACTGAAAACCAGCAGGATGCTCGCCAAGTTTCTGCTTGCAGAATTGCTTTGTGTGTACATTTGAAGAGAGGCCGGGTGTTAGAACAGATTTGCACTCTCTCTGTGATTTTCCTATCCAGTTAAAAGCGGAACTTCGGTGGGTAGAATCTGAGGTAGTTGCCTCTCCCGTGGTCATCAGGCGCTGATGCTCAGAGCGCTGGGAGTCCACAGGTGGCCCGGCGCCGGGCCAGTGTGCACGCAGGTGACCCCGGTTTGCAAAACATTTAAAACCGTCCGGCGAGGGCAATGAAGTTTGTTTATCACACCCTGGTCTGTTGTTATAGATCTATAATGTAGATTTGTATATGATATAATGGAGATGTATATGGACAAAACATATATAACGTATGTAGTATTTTATCTACATATAGTATTTTGTATAATATTTATTAAAAATTAGTGAGGTTATTATATAAATGACACATTTTATGTATTAAAATATTTATAGTGCTTAAGTATATTTATAAGATAAAATCATATATAAAATACTATATATAGGGCGCCTGGGTGGCTCAGTTGGTTAAGCGACTGCCTTCGGCTCAGGTCATGATCCTGGAGTCCCGGGATCGAGTCCCACATCGGGCTCCCTGCTCAGCAGGGAGTCTGCTTCTCCCTCTGACCCTCCTCCCTCTCATGCTCTCTGTCTCTCATTCTCTCTCTCGCAAATAAATAAATAAAATCTTTAAAAAAAAATACTATATATAGTAAACATACAGAGTAAACAGGCAGAGCAATATATAGTAAAGTGCATAGAAAATACATATTTATATGTAATATACATAAGCTAATATATAAATTATATATCATACACGCTCCACATATAGTATAAAATAACACGTACGGTAAAAGCGTACATCTGCAGAGAAAGGCAAGGACATCATAAACGTAAAAATACACATGCAGTATGCAGACGTGTCTAGTAATGTCTGTGTGTCACGTACATCAGAGAACGTAATGCATGTTTGTGGTCCTTATTTATATGTCTTTTCCTGGAATTTGCACTTTTTTTCCATTATGTTTATGAGAAAAATTCATTATCACATACAAAGCTACAGCTCACTCATTGCACGGCTGGATAGCGTTCCACTGTAGACCACATCCTAGCTTCTTTATGCCTCCTCCGGCCCTTGGAAATTTGGGTTGATTCAGCTTTTTGGTGCTGCAAACAATGTTGTGAAGAACGTTCTTACGCGTGTGCATGAGTTTACCTGAAGAATATGTCCATCTAGGGCTGGAACGGATGGGGCCAGGGTAGGGCGTCTTCAGCTTTATAAGGTGATGTCTAATTTTTCCAAATCAGCTGATCTCCGTGGAGACCTCAGAAGAAAGCTTCCACCATCAGTGTGCGTAAATTTGGAAATTCTTGTAATGATGTCATCATTGGGAGGCTGCAGCTTGGGGAGGCCTGGCTGGCTGGCTCGGGCTATGGAGCATGCAAGCAGCTCTTGATCTCAGGGTCGTGAGTTCAAGCCCCACGTTGGGTGTGACGTCTCCTTAAGAAAACAGTGGTAAGGAGGCTACAGCTCAGTACTGGGTGTCACAAGAGTCTGGAGCCCCATCGCTGACCAGGACGAGCAGCAGGTGCTCGGCTACCAACCCCGTGAGTGGCCTCGGATGGATCCTTATGCTTCTGTGGACCACAGTTTACTCACCTGCAAAATGGGAAGAAAACGGACTCTGATGTATCAATACAGCCTGCAAGAGGAAGCACGTGGGGTTCCGTGGGGAATAGAAGTGGTGGGAAAACCTCAGTCACTCAGGAAGATCCAGAACAAGAGGTGCGATTTCTTTTCTGGGGAGCTCTGGAGCTCGGCAGAGGCCGCAGCAGGTAACAGGTGTTTGGAGAGGTCGGTCGACATGAGTGCACGACTGAATAAATAAACGAAAGAATAAATGGCCCAGCTCACTCCTACCGAAGAATACATCAGCGCTGTCCAGTAAGAATATGTCATGTGTGTAACTAGAATTGTCTACCCTAAAAGTATAAAAAGAAAAGGTAAAATCTATTTTAATTATGTTTTATTTAACCCAACATATTCAAATATTATCATTTTAACATACACAGTTAAATCAAAATCAAACTTTCGAAATCAGCAAAAGCACATTTAAAAATGGAAAATAGGGCGCCTGGGTGGCTCAGTTGGTTAAGCGACTGCCTTCGGCTCAGGTCATGATCCTGGAGTCCCTGGATCGAGTCCCGCATCGGGCTCCCTGCTCGGCAGGGAGTCTGCTTCTCCCTCTGACCCTCCCCCCTCTCATGTGCTTGCTCTCTCGCATTCTGTCTCTCTCAAATAAATAAATAAAAAATCTTTAAAAAAAAAAAAAAAGAAGTATTTAAAAAAAAAATGGAAAATAAATACAGTCATAGGTTGTTTTGTTTTTTTTTCACTGTTTGAACTACCATTGCATTTTCTGACCTCTGTCATGGGTCCTCAGAACTTTCTAGAAAAGTCTAGTGGTCATCAGGGCTGCCGGTCCCATGTCATCTGGAGTGGCTCCTCCTGTAACTCGATGGAAGGAGTGGATCTGTGGCAGAACTTCGAAGCGGACTGCCCCGGGCTTGGTCAGCCATCCTGGGGGCTGCCTTACCTCTGGGTCCTGCCACGCTGGGGTGACTACCGTGTTAGGGGCCCACATGGGCCCCTAACACGGTAGTCACCCCAGATTCATGTCTCGGCCCTTGAGCTGAGTTTGCCGGAGCAGAGAGTGCCTGAGTGCAGCTTCTGGGGCAGACGTCTGAAGGCAGAGCTAGCTTCTCACTCAGCAGCTGTGGAAAGCAGCCCTCCCTAAATGTCATAGGCCAGCTTCCCCAGAAGCAGGGCCTCGGCGGGGATCCTTGGGCGGGTGGCTGATGAGGGAGTGTTCTCAGGGGAGATGGTGAGGAGTGAGGGGTGCAGAGGAGGGCGGGGGATGGAGGCAAGCCGAGGTCCAGCCTCACCGGGCTCCCCAGGAGCTCTGCACCTGGAGGCCAAGGGCCAGAGTGGACCCCACACCAGTCAGCTCTAGACCGAGGGTTACGGGGAGGGAGAGCAGGAGCTCAGGCATGGGCTGGGAACGATTTTCCAGAGAAAGGTACAGCTGGGTACAGCCGCAGATCCTGGGATGCACCAGGGACCTGGGGGTCTGGCTGGAACAACATCACCTTCACTTTCTGCATCTGTAAAACATAGGTGATCATGTTCTCTCTCTCCCAAGATTGTTATGGTACGTTTATACAAAGTTTCAATAACGCCAGCTTTGCACAGATTTTATTTTTTTTATGAGAACTCCCTGGATTATCTTTGCAACATTTTTATAAATCTGAAGTTATTCTAAAGTAAGTTGATTCAAAAATTACTGAGACTCAGACATTTGCACCCCCATGTTCATCGCACTATTCGCAACCAAAAGAGGGAGCCGCCCCCCGAGTGCCCATCGATGCATGGATGGATAAACAATGTGTGGTATATCCACACCGTGGAATATTATTCAGCCTTAACAAGGAAGGAATCCTGGCACCTGCTCCAACACGGATGAACCTTGAAGATGTGATGCTGAGTGAAGTGAGCCAGATGGAGAAGGATGGACACTGTACGATTTCACTCTTAAGGGGTCCCTGGAGTCGTCAAAATCACAGAGACAGAAAGTAGATGGTGGTGCGGGGGTCAGCGTGTAGCAGGGACAGGGTAGGGTCTCAGTGGGGGGATGGAATGTTCTGGAGATGGACGGTGGGGACGGCTGCTCAGCAGTGTCAGTGTCTTTAATGGTACTGACGTGGACACTTGGAAGTGGTTAAGATGGTACATTTAATGTTATGCTGGTTTTACCACAATAAAATGTCTTTTAAAAAACATTATTATTGAAACCACCATTTCCGGGGCAGTCCTCCTGCCTGCCGGCTGGGTACCCTTGAACAGGATGCTGAGCTGACAGCCTTGGTCTTCCGTGGGCACAATGTGCAGGGGTCCCCGCTGTGTCTCGGGTACGGGCAAGGACGAAGATGTCACAGAAGAAGCCACTCGCCTGCAGGGGGAGCCCTCGGCCCTCCCTTTGCGGCTGAGGAACGGGGGCTGCTGTCAACTCCTTTCCAAATTCCTGACATCTGGGAAGCCCCGAGGTGCTTTGCTCCCAGAGGAGCTCCTCAGTCATTTCTCCAGGATATCTCCTCTAAAAGGGGCTGACCCTAAGCTCACTGAGTGGGGACGGGGGTGAGGAGGGATAGAAGGACTCGAGAGGCCGAATACAGCCCCAAATCCTCCAAACGCCTTCCCCTTCTCACTTGACCGAGCCCCCCTCCTGCCTCCAGCCTCAGATGTGCACCTGCTCCAACTCGGAGCCTGTCAGCAATCAGCCCCGCTCAGCTCCAGGGGCCTCAGGCACGTTTGTCTCCTCTGCACTCGATCCTGACGGTAACATCGGGTGAGAAGCTGACCTCGAAACACGATCCTGGGGGTCCAGGGGAGGGTGCGTTTCTGCCTCGGTCCGCCACACCCAGCTTGACCAGAAGCCAGCTGCCAGGCCCTGCTGTGCGTGTGGACCACATCCCCTCCATGGAGGGGGCCTGACTCTACCGGACACCGTGTCTTCTCCGTGCTCCCTGAGGAGGGCTGGGGCAACGGAAAGGGGGGCTCGCGATGAAGTGCGGACCCCGGCACAGACTGACGAACTGACGGAAAACATACTTCTCTGGAGCCAAGCAAGCAGCTCACTGGCTAACAGACCAGTAATGCTCCGGGGCGCTGAGATTTACGGAGCGCCTACGGCCAGCCAGGCGCTGCCTTCAGCCCCTCCTAAAGGTCATCTTGCTTAATCGTGGTGGCATTTTTTTAACACAAAGAGAAGTGCAGAGTAGTATACAAACCCTCATTCACCCACATGCTGATTCTAAGTGTTAATATCTTGTCGTATTTACCTCAAAAATGTTCTTTCCGGGGAGGGGTGGGAGATTCGATGGGTCCCGTCTGTCTCTCCCAAATTCCGTTTCCGCCCCTCTCCTGGAAAGAAGCCATCATGTATCTATAAATAATATATACATTGTTTGGCATTGAATTGAATTTTTATTAACTTAGTTGCAGATTTGCAGGCAGCCATAGGAAAGAACACATTTTATGGGGTTTCCCCTAATGAGACAAAGCTGTTAGTGCCCTGTCCTAACCAGGATGTTGACATTGACACAACCCACCTATCTTCAGATTCCCTCCTGTCACCTGTCCTCATCTGTGTCTGCCCCTTACGTCTTTGAATGAACACCAACAGTATACTACACATGTCCTTCTGCAACGTTGTGTCCTTCTCAAAATCGCTCCATCTTGGTACTTTCTGTTCCAGTTCACACGCTGTATAAATATACTGCAATTTTTTATTCATTCCACATTGACATCAAAGTAGGGTTTGGGGTGGTTTTTTACTTTTTTCTCGTGTTATAAATAGCTCCTCGGTGAAGAGTGTTGTACTTGTCATCACAAGCTATACTTTAGAGAATGTGACCGGCAGTGGAATTTCCGGGTCATAAGATACCTGCATTCCACTTGATTAGACACCCACAAATTGTCCTCCAAAGCGTCTATACCAATTTACACTTCCTCCAGCAGTGTCCAAATATTTCTGTTTCTCTTCATCTCCTGTGCAGAAGAGGGTCCCTATCTCGTCGTTGTTTGAACTTGCATTTCCCTGATGTAAGTAAATTTCTGATTAAAGCAGGAAAGGAAATTATTAAAAGCAACTGAAGTCTCTGGGATTGCTGAGAGAGCAGGCTCGAAGCTAGGCAGGCAGAAATGTGCAGATCGGCCAATAGCTGTCCGACGCTGTCCGTTGCTGAGTCACAGATGTCGGCGCTCAAGATCACAGACGGTAGCCCCCGGATGCTGGTGGAAGCCCACCGCCCCGCCTCCCCTTAGACGTGGGGGTGCAGGTGCTGCAGCCCCCATGAGCTGCCACCATGAGGGAGGCTGTTCTGCTTCACGACCCCACAGCCCCCAAGGGAAGTCTGGCTGGGCGCAGCTGGGAAATGTGCGTCTGATGTCGCACCTTCTTCTTTTTTGCTGCACACCCAATGTGGAGCCCCACGCGGGGCTTTAACTCATGACCCTGCGATCAAGACCTGAGCAGGGACCAAGAGTCGGATGCTTAACCGACTGAGCCACCCAGGCGCCCCTGACGTTGGGGGAAAAGACTCTCAGTGGAGGGAGTTCCTCAAACACAGAAAGAAAGGTTCCAAATGCCCAATGGCCAAAAAATGACAAATGTCCAGTATACCTAATTAGTAGTAAGTTGAACATCTTTAAATATGTTTTTTGGCCTCTCATATTTCCTTGTCAGAGTGAGTTACCCATACCTATCTTTTGCCTCATATTGAGTGTATGAACTCTTTATAAACTCTGTTTATAATCTTTAAACCTATTATGTGCGTTCCAGTATTTTCTCCCGGCCCGTGGCTTATCTTTTCCCTTTGGTCGCGGTGTCTTTCATCAAACACCTTCGTCATGCTGACACTTACAATTATCAATAATTGTCTTTATCGCTTGTGTCCCCTGTGCCTCCCTGGTTTGAGAATATGGCTAGATGGGGTATTTGGATTTATTCTGCTGAAAACAAGTAAATTCTAGATAAAATGTAAAAACGATCTCATTACAAGCATTGAAGAGAGTGAAGAGATAATTGCATGTAATACTGTACATGCAATAGGAAGAGCATGAAGGGCATTTGCCAGCCTGGGTGACCGTGAGCTTGCTCGAAATGGCCTCGTGGTGCACGGCAGGTTGAAGACCGGGGTCTGTACCCTCTTTCAAAAATAATAGAAAGCCACTGTCCCTTAAAAGTGGGACCCCAAAGCCTATCTATCTATAGAGATATATTTATATATCTCCAGGGCAAGATGGAAGCAAAATTAAACTTGACCTTTGCCAGCACAGCGAGGAATTAAAAAGAAAGCTGGCTGGATACAGCAGAGGTGGCCCAGGGCCAGCTGGGGAGGAGGCTTCTCTCTGAGAAGTTCAACCACACCCCTGCCCTCTTGAGGAGCTGTAGTCCAAACCTGGGGTCTTAAAACCTTGAGCTTCAAAAGCAAAGTTGTCTCAGACTGGTCATCTGTCTCAGTACCCAGTAGAAGCAAATGTAAATTCTTCTTTTCTTCCTTTTTTTCCCAAGTAACAGAGGGGTTTCCTCTCTTCTTCTAGTATCTAGAGGTGACCCTTGAGCTAATAATGTTCAGTCTTTCATTTTTTCTCGTGCGCATTTAAGATTATACATTTCCCCTTAAACATGGCTTTGTCTGCTTCTCTTGAGTTCTGATAAGTAGAACTTTCATCATCAATTCCAAATAATCTATATTTCATTATGCATTATTTTGCACTTTCGCACGTATCGGAGATTCTTAGCTGGCGGTTTATTACCAGTTTTTATTCAGGTGGAATTTACATAAAGGGAATGCACATATCTTATGTATTAGAGATCAAAGGATTGTGACAAACGCACACGCCAGACCAGCTAATGCCCTGATGGAGAGCTAGAACATTCTATCAACCCACACAATTCCCCCGTGCACTCTTCCACAGCATGGAACCACCATTAGACCACCATTAGAACCACCATTTTCCTGGATCGTCATACGGTTTTGCCTATTCTAGAGTTTTTGACGAATGGGAAAATAGATTTAGTTTGTGTCGGGCTTTGTTCACTCAGCAGAATGTTTTTGAGATTCATCCCCGTTGTTGCCTGTGTCCATAGTCCGTTCCTTTTTATTGCTGGGCAGTATTCTGTCATATGACTATGCAATAATTTGTTTATCTGTGCTGCTCGGAATGAGCATCTGTAGACCAATTAGGGAAGAATTGCTGTCCTAACAATATGTCAGTATGAATATTTCGGTCTTCTTTAATTACACTCAGTGATGTTTTATAAATTTCATTGGAGTTTTGCCTGTATCTTTAAACATTTATCCCTAAATAATTCCTTTTTTTATGCTTTTGGTATTTTTTTAAGTTTATTTTCCAATTGTGCATGGCTAACATATAGAAATATAATAGATATTGATATTTGATGTCGTACCTTGCTAAATTTTATTACAAATTCTAGTGACCTTTGTGGATTCTACAGAATTCAGTATATACACTCATCTTTTTAAGACCAGATTTTCTCTTCTAGCCATGTGCAGTTTTTTCTGTTTCTTGCTTCACCATGCACTGGCTGGACCTCTGATTCAATGTCAGCTGTGAGCAATGAGAATGTGCATGTTGCTGGCCTTGTTCCCAGACGTTCAGTATTTTAATTCGAATATTGAAAGCATTCAGTATTTTATCATGCTGGCCTGGGTGGTTAGCTCTTGGTTCCTGAAGATGCCTTTATAAGGTTGAGAAAGGTCCCTTCTATTGGTAGTTTGCTGAGAGTTTTATCATAAATGGATACTGACGTTTTTCAAATGCTTCTGGGCATCTGTTGAGATGGCTTATGGATTTTCTCCTTTGTTCTATCAATATGGAATCATGGATTGAACTGTGTCCCCCAAAAAGATGGATGTAAGTCCTAATGTGCAGTATCTAGGAATGTGTCCTTCTTTGGAAAGAGGGTCTTTGCAGATGTGATGAGATGAGGTCGTCAGGATGGCCCTCGTCCAATGTGACTGGGGTCCCTGTAGGAAGAAGGAAATGCCCTGAGAAGACAGGGACACCCATGGAGAAGACACTGCCATTTGACAACAGGGGTAGGGATCCGAGTGACGTGTCTACAAGCCAAGGAGCTCCAAGGCTCTGCAGCAAACCCCAGAAGCAGGAGAAGACAAGGGAGTCTTATCCCCTAACCAGTTTCAGACTTCAAGCCTCCAGGGCTCTGACACAGGAAATTTCTGTTGTTTTAAGTCCCCAGATTGTGGTGCTCTGTGGCCAGTCGTAGAAAAACAATATATAGTTGGATTACCTTAATGGATTTTGTAACGTTAAACCAAACTTGCATTTCTCTCAATCACACTATTTTATCCATTTTATATGTGTTAGGTTAGATTCGTTTATACTTTAAGGATTTTTTTTAAATTTTTTGAGTACTTATTTTATTTCATTTATTTTTAAAGATTTTATTTATTTATTTGACAGAGAGAGACACAGCGAGAGAGGGAACCCAAGCAGGGGGAGTGGGGGAGGGAGAAGCAGGCTTCCCGCTAAGGAGGGAGCCCGATGTGGGGCTCAATCCCAGGACCCCGGGATCATGACCTGAGCCGAAATCAAGAGTCCGACGCTTAACTGACTGAGCCAGCCAGACGCCCCTTTAAGGATTTTTGTGTCTGTGTTCATGAAGGAATAGTATCTGTAGTTTCCTTGCGGTGTATCAGGGTAATTTTCTTCTAATGTCTTTGATTTGGGTATCAGATCTTTAAGCAAAAGTTTGAGGAAATAGTTGTTTTTTTTAAGGCGATTTTTTTTTAGTGCAGCTGAAGATTCACAACAAAACACACAAAAGGAGGGAGGTACAGTGATTTCCCTTATCCCCCTGCCCCCCCGCCCCGCCGTCATCAGCATCCCTCACCAGAATGGTGCACTCACTACCAAGAGTGAACCTGCCCTGACTCATTATAATCAGTCAACGTCCATAGTTTACCTTAGGGTTCGCTCTGGATGTTGTGCGTTCCATGAGTTTAGACACCTTGGGGGAAATGGCTTGTTTCTAAATTTCATTTTGCATCTGTCTGTTGCTAGGATACAGAAATACAGTTGATTAGCTATATTGGTGTTGTATCCTGCCATCTTGGTAAATTCACTTGCTCTAGTTCTGGGTGGTGGTGGTTTTAGATTCCTTAGCATTCTCTAGTTACTTCCACATACACGTTCCTTTCCAGTTTTCATGCTGTTTTCTTCTTGCCCCGTCTGTGGGCTAGGACTCCCAGGCAGTGTTGACTAGAAGCGACAGTGAACGTCTCGCCTTATTGTTAATCACGGGGAAAATGTTTGGCCCTTCACTGTTAAGCATGAACTCAGCTTTAGATTTTCAAAGATACTGCTTATCAGCTTGAAGAAGTTATAATCATAAATGGGTGTTGAATATTGTCCATTTTCCCGCTGCATTTTGGGGGGCATTTTTTGCATGATTTATTTTTTCTTCCATTTTTATTTTCTGCATATGAGATGATCATATGATTCTTCTGCTAACACAGTGAGTTACACTGAATTTTCAACTAATTAAAACAACTCCATTACTGGCAAAAGCTCTGCTTATATGACATTGCTATTATTTTTTCCTTAGAAGTTCAGTAGAACTCACTAGTAAAGCCATCTGGACCACGAGTTTTCTTTGTGAGGAAGTTCTGTGTGTGTGTGTGTGTATGTGGTTTTTTTTAATTGAAAATATATTTTTTTAAGTAGGCTCCACACCCAGCATGGAGCCCAACGTGGGGCTTAAACTCACGACCCTGAGATCAAGACCAGAGCTGAGATCAAGAGTTGGAGGCTTAACCAACTGAGCCACCCAGGCGTCCCAAAAATAATAATAAAAAAAAAAGATTTTATTTATTTATTTGAGAGAGAGGGCACAAGCTAGGGGAGAGGCAGAGGGAGAGGAAGAAGCAGGTTCCCGGTTGAGCAGGGAGCCCAATGTGGGGCTCGATGATCCTAGGACCACAGGATCATGACCTGACCCAAATGCAGATGCTTAACCAACTGAGCCACTCAGGTGTCCCGAAAGTAATTTTTTAATTGTGGTAAAATACACATAAAATTTACCACCTTAACCATTTTTTTAAGTATGAAATTCAACAGCATTAGGCAGCACAAATTTAGCGGCTTTAAACAGTAAAAATGTGTTGTCTAACAGTTCTGGAGGTCACAAGTGTGACATGAGTTGAAATCCAGGTGTTGGTAGGAACAGTTCTTTCTAGAAGCTCCGGTGGAGAATCCATTCTTTGTCTCTAGCAGCTTCTAGAGGCTGCTGGCCTTCCTTGGCTCGTGACTGCGTTACCCCAGCCTCTGCCTCCAACATCCCATGGCCTTCTCCCCAACTCGGGCACTGGTGCCTTCCTCGTAATGACATCGGACCCACCCAGATAATTCAGGAGACTCTCTCCCCATCTCAAGAGCCTTAACTTGGGGCGCCTGGAGGGCTCAGTGGGTTAAGCATCTGCCTTCGGCTCAGGTCATGATCCCAGAGTCCCGGGATCAAGTCCCACGGTGGCCTCTCTGCCCCTGCCCCAAGCTCATGTTCGCTCTCTCTCACTCTCTATCTCAAATAAATAAATAAAATCTAAAAAAAAAAGGGCACCTGGGTGGCTCAATTGGTTGAGCGGCTGCCTTCGGCTCAGGTCATGAGCCTGGAGTCCCGGGATTGAGTCCCGCATCGGGCTCCCTGCTCGGCAGGGAGTCTGCTTCTCCCTCTGACCCTCTTCCCTCTCATGGTCTCTGTCTCTCATTCTCTCTCTTGCAAATAAATAAAATCTTAAAAAAAAAAATCTAAAAGAAAAAAAGAGAGAGAGCCTTAACTTGACACATCGGCAGAGTCCCTTTCTCCATATAAGGTAACATACTCACAGGTCCTGGGGACCAGATGCTCTTTGAGGGGCTGGTACTGTGTCTCACCAGAGCCCACCTTCCGGTTCCCGAAGACTCACATCCATCCAATATACAAAATGCACCCATCCCATCCTACTGTCCCCCAGAGTCCGAACCCCTGACAGCACGACTCCAAGTCCCAAATCTCCTCATCTAAATAAGGTAAATCAGATATGAGTGAGTGTCTGTGTGTGATTCATCCTGAGGCAAAATTCCTCTCCATCGGTGCACCTAGAGGACAAACGATCTAATCCCCTAAATACAAGGGTGTGATAGGCATAAACTTTCCCATTTAAACGGGAAGGCAGTGGCAGGAAGGAGGGATTGCAGTCCCAAGCAATCTTGAAATCCAGGGGAGCAAACTCAGGTTTCAAGGCCTAGGAATTGTTGTCCGTGGCTCAAGGTTCTACCCTCCGGGCCCACGGCTCCACCCGGAGTCTTCTTTCCTTTTTCGTGAAGGGTAGCACGTGTCTGCAGCTGAGGAGTATTTTCCGCCTGTTTCCTGCCTGCATTGTTTTGAGAGGCAGACAGCTTTCTTTCATTTCATGTTCCTCTGTCCCTCTCCATCCAGGCTGGTAGTGTTTCTGCTGGTACAGGATGTTCAGAAACCATGTGGGCCTTCCGCGCGCGCCGTTAGAGAGGCTCATCCATGGGTCTTCCGTCTCTATTCTTTGCTCCTGCTGAAATGCCACACACCTAATCTCTTCCGAGAGCTCTCCGTGTGATGACGATTGTGGCTTTTGTCCCTTTCCAGATCCACACACACACCCGGGCTTTCTCTCCAGAGCACACTTTCCTGACCGGGAGCCCCCTAACTTTACGATCGTCGGCCACCGGGACAGGTTCTTCTCCGTGTACCTGGGGGACGCAGTCTAGCTGCGCAGGACCACTTCTCCCCTGGTTCCCAGCAACGCGTTCCTCGCTTCCTTCCGAGGCCTCCCCTGAAGTGCCTGTCATGTGGGAAGCCACCAGCAGTCTGTTTATGGCAGTTTGGGTGTTACTATCTAAGATGATGTAGACTTTCTATGCCCCAGTCCTCCCTAGACGACTTAACATGCACATGTCTGCTGACAATCTGTTCACGGCAATCTAGGCTTTTTCTGTTACGCTTCTCTAAGAAATTCTTCCAGTCTCTACCCATCCCCCACCCCTGGAGTCTGTTTCACGTCTGCAGGTGCTTGTGAGAGCCCACCCCGTGTGAACCAGCGCCGGGATTCTGTGCTCCTCCGTGGCCGGTGCCATGCCATTGTCTGTCTCCACGGCAATGTGCTCATCCAGGCTGTTGTTAACAGACATTTGGTGTATTTCCAGTTTTTAGCTATCTGAATGAGCCTTCGAGGAATGAGCCTTTTTTGGTGGGCGTACGGTTTTATTTCCCTTGGGTAAATATCTAGGAGTGGGGTCGTCTCAGGGGCCATCCTTTTTGCACTCCTGGTCTGGTGTGGACAGCCAGCTCCCACGCTGCTTCTAAAGGTGGGCAGCTTAGCTCCTTGTCAGTCCTGATCTTCTCTGGGAAGTTCGGTCCATATCCCATCCTCGCTGGGGCCCACGCCTTGCTCTTCTGCCGTCGAACCCAGGTTCCTAAGGTTGTGATCATGTCTGAAAGCTCTGTGGGTCGTTTGGCCTCCACTTTCGTTCATTGCTGTAACTTAAAGCCCTCCCTGTATCCGGTACGCTTTCTTGCTTTCGACACCAGCCATGTATTAAAAACATCTTTGGAAGGGGGCAATTTTAGCCAGCACGCCTGTATGTTTGGGGAAGGAGGGTGAATGTACTTCTGCATCAGACTAACAGAAGAAGTCTCTTATTTAAACCTTACCCTTTGAGGAACAAACCTTTGAAATAAAGTAATGTTGATATTTCCACTTTACACACGAGCATACGGAAGCCAAAGAGAGTTAAGTAGCTTGTCCAAAGTCTAATGAGGAGACCCCAACATTTTTGAGATATTTAAACCTTGCTAGGGCTCATGGAGGATGTGAGCAAATCTCTTTACTTCAGGTGGGAATTTTAGGATGGGTGCTTGAGAAGGTATCCTATAGCATCACAGGAGGATTTTATTTTATTTTTTTTAAAGATTTTATTTATTTATTTGAGAGCGAGAGAGAGAAAGGAGGAGGAGCCGAGGGAGATGGATACGCAGACTCTGCGCTGAGCACAGAGCCCGATGCAGGACTCATCTCACGACCCTGAGATCATGACCCCGAGATCATGACCTGAGCCCAAATCAAGAGTGGGATGCTCAACCAGCTGAGCCACCCAGGTGTCCCTGGAGGATTTGATTTCATGACCTTCACAGTATTGAGATGATACTCGTTCAGCACTTGGCGCAATGCCTGTCACATATTCGGGTTTAATAAATGTTTGGGGGCTGTTGTTACCATTTTCCCTGCCTTCAGAGTCCCTCGCCTTCCCCCCAGTATGAGTTAATAGAGCCATAGGTCACTGGTGCCCCAAGCCTCCTCAAACAAGAGGTTCTGGGAGGGACCGGAATTTCCACAGTGAGAGTGTTGAGGACCAACTGCTGGCTCTATGGCATCGGGTAATGCCACAGGGGCTATGAGGGTGGTCTCCAGCACCAGACAGCCCGGGTTCAAATCCCAGCTCCTCTATGGACTGTCTCTGCCACCACAGTGTGTTGGACGTTTCTGCCTTAGTTGTCTGGAAAACGGAGACAATCGTGCTACTGTTTTGTAGATTTATTGTGGGGCTTCGGGGAGTCTCCCATAAAAAGCCCATAGTAGGTACATAGTAGGTAGGCATTCAGTAAATGCTAGTTTGGTTAGTGTGGCTAGTATTCACAGCTGTTTGCAAAATATTTCTGGCTTTCTGTCCTCCAGGCACGTGGTGGTGTCAACCCTCCACGTCACCAGTTCTGGCCAAGGAGTTGTGAGTGGAGTGTTGTGTCACTTCTGGGCCAGAGCATTTCAGTGCTCACGCTGGACCCTCCAGGGAGCTTTCCCTCTGTCACGATGGCAGAAATCCCTGACGGTGGCCGCTCCATCGTCCTGGGTTTCCGAGTGACCGTGGTGGGCATAATCCCCTTGTTATTTCAGGTCTTGGAAATACCGCAGCATGATATCACTTATCCCGACAAATCTACATCAACTAGATTGATAGTCGAGGATACAGTACTCAAAACATTTTAACAACTCTTTTGAAAGCTCCTGAGCAGGACGTGGAAATCCTTGCATTTTGGTAGGACAGCTGATAATAGCCCCTTTCTGTGTGTCCACCTGCGTCGTGAAGTCCCGAGTCCCGACTCCGCTGTGTGTTCCAAATCGTCAGTTTGCCTCTGTCGTTCTCAGTTTCCTAAATGGAAAGCGGCCAATGTGACTGGAGCAATGGATGAACAGTCTTAATATAATTGGATTCTTGCCATTAATCGAAAGGTTTTAAAAGTCAGAAATTCTGGTTTTCTGTTTGCTGTTCCCCGAATGAAACAGAAATGGCGTAAGGATCAGTCTTCTTTGGTGAGGATCTAAAGAAGTTGCAGGCAGACACGTTTCAGTGCATGTTTCCAAGAACTTTCTAACGGTTGGAGATATCTGACAATGGGGCCCACAACCTGTAAGGACCGAGTTCCCTTTTCTGGAGGCATTCAGAACTGGTCATGTCAGAACCCACGGCTTGTTCCCCTTTCCTCCCACACACCTATGTTTCCAGCCCTAACAGCTTCTTTGCTCTGCTGTGAGAATCCTGTTGTATCCTTGGGCCCCCCCCCCAAAAAATTCGGTACCTAGGAAATGCTCAGGCAATGTTTGCAGGAATAAAATTTTCAACTTGGGCTGCACATTAGAATCATCTGGGGAGCTTTAAAAAATAAAAAATCCCAAGTCTGGGCCACATCCCAGATGAATTAAATCAGAACTTCTGGGGGTGAGCTCCAGGCTGAGTATATTCGAACTCTCCCCAGGTGATTGGAAAGTGCAGCAAAGATCCAGAACCACTGAGCTAGAGGTTGTGTTAGGGCTGTTAAAATAATACATTTATGTTATCATTCTTGAATAATGTCTGTGCACTTGTACAGTGCTTTACAGTTTCTGGAAAGTGCAGTGAACTCTTAGACATTTAGTAAAGACCGTATCCTCTCGTGAGGGACAGAGATACGAGCTGGCTAATACGGGGACGTTAGCAGAGAGTGTGTGTGTGTCTGGGGGGTGGAGAGTTGCGGAGTCAGGGAAAGTGCTGAGCACATCAGTTGAGGCAAGAGCAGCTGAAAGGAAGGCCATGGGGTGGAAGGAAGCAGCATCCGAGGGGGGCTGTGTATCACAGGATCCGCAGTGTCCCCCTGTGACTTGGGGAAGCCGATGAGTAGCAGGGACCAGCACTTGCCAGGTTATGGTGGAGGAGAGCGTCTCTGACTGTGTCAGCTTGCAGGGACGTCCTGGGTGCAGTCATGGGTAACCTGGGCAGGGTCCAGTAGCTGTAGCCAGGAGAAGGACTTCCTGGGGGAGGACCCAGAGCCGGGTCTGGGCTCTTGATCGCTGTAGCCAGCTCCCAGCGGGTGTTGGTAGGCATCAGAATCAGGAGGTCCCAGCTCCTTGCTTTGGAAAGGAGGCCCTCCTGGATGGAGCCCTTCCTGGTGCCCCAGCTTCCTCTTCTGCCATTTCTACACCCACACTTTTAGCTCCAGGAGGACCGCAGTGTCTGCAGCTGCTGGATGCCTCGGAGACTTTGTGCCTGCCAGAGGCCGCTGCCTCCTCCTGGTGCTTAACTCCTCATCCCCGGCGTCAGCTCGGGCTCCGCCCCACCCAGGGGTCCCTTCGTCCCTTCCCTGAGCCCCCACAGCCTCACTTTGGAACAGCCAGGACACTTGCTCTGGTGTTCTGTCCTCCAGATTGGGGGCGGCACCTAATGCACCCAGGTATCCTCGGCTCCCAGCACTGGGCAGCCTGCCCTCCGGGCGGGGAGGGGCAGTGTGGGGGGGTGACCGGGTAAGGCGGGTGTGCGAGAGAGCAGGTGAGCGAGTGGGTGGATGGATGAATGAGTGAGCCAGTCAGCCAGCGAGGGGGTGAATAAGTGAGTGAGTGTGTGGGTGAGTGAGTGAGCAAGGCAGGGGACGGATGAATGAGTGGGCGAGCGAGGGAGTGAACGAGTGAGGGTGGGGGTGAGTAAGGGGGTGGGCAGATGAGTGAATGAGCGAGCCAGTGGGGGGCGAGTGAGTGAGTGAGCGGGGGTGGGAGGGTGGATGAACGCATGAACGCGGGTGCGGAACAAATGAGTGAGTGGAGGGTGGGTGCGTAAGTGCGGGGCGGGGCGAGAGCCTAGGGGAAGGGCTGAGGGGTGAGCGAGGGGCGCGTGGGGCGGGGTGCGGGGGCGGGGTGCGGCCCACGCGGAAGTCCGAGTGAGCGGACAAGGGGTGAGTGTGACGGCAAGCGGCCGAGCGAGCGGCTGAATGAGTGGGCGAGCGGCGCCGGCTGCGAGCCCGAGGCGGGGAGCGGGAGCGCGGGCGGGAGCGCGGGCCAGGCCTCAGGTGGCCGCGTGGCCGGGGCGGGGCGGGGCGAGGCCGGACAAGGGGCGTGCCAGGCCCGGGGTGGGCGTGGTGAGGTCAGGCAAGGGGCGTGGCAGGCCCTGGGTAGGCGTGCCGAGGCCAGGCAAGGGGCGTGCCGAGGGCGTGACCGGGCCGGGCCCGGGCGGGGCGTGCCGAGGTGGGCGTGGCGTGGCGGGCCGGCCGGCGCGGAGGAAGTCACGTGGCGCGCGCTCACATGACTGGCGGCGTGATGGACCGGCTGTCGGGGGAGGCAGGCGCGGCGTTAGTCGCGGCGGCAGCTGAGGCGGAGGCTGACGAGGAGGCGGACCCGCCCGCGGCAGGTATGGCTGGCGGTCCCCCTGCTCCCGCGCGCGGCCCCGGCCCCGCGGCCCCCACCCTGTGACCCCGCCGCCCTCGGCTCCTTGGCTGCCCTCTGGCGCCCCGCGCGCCCCTGCCACGCTGACGAGCGCGCCGCGGGCCCGGGGACCCGAGCACCTGCTCAGGTTTGTCCTGGCCGCGCCTCCCTGTGCGGGCCCGTCGGGGCGGAGGCCCGTCCCCCCCCGTCCCCCCAGCCCTCTCCCCGCGGTGCCGCCCCGGCCGGCAGCGTGGGGCGCAGCCGCCGGACTTGCGGGGGTCGGACAAGAAATTGCGCGGGGCCCAGGACTTGAGAGTTCTCCTCGGCAGACCGACATCGCTTCGCTATCGGTGCTTCTGCCCTAAGTGGATGAGCGTAAGCGCGGAGAAGCGTGCGCGAGGCTTGGCTTTTCCAGGATGCTCCCCCTGAAAGGTTCCCTCCTGTCGTCCTCTAACTGGAGAAGAGTTTAGGGGCAGTGTCGGTAGGAGTTACTGCTGCTGCTGGGCGCGGGGCGGGGGCGGGCACAAGGCTGCGGGACTCCGCGGGGGGGGTCTGGCGAGGTGTCCCCAGGGGGCTGTGAGTTCTGGAGGGCTCCCAGAATGATTGTTCATTAGGGAGAGAAGGGACGGGAGTGGCAGGGAAGCTGCGGGGGGGGGGGGGGGCATTGGACTGGACTCATTGATAGAAAAGCTCCTGGGTGAGTCTGCGTCTAGAAGTCCCCCATCTCCAGAAGTGGTTTTTAGTTATTTTTCATTTCATTTGTAGCTGTGTAAGGGGAAGCATGTGATGGCTCTTGCTGTTGGTTAGAACACTGTGTTCTCGAGGTCACATGTTTGAGCCCAGCGTGGGCAGTCGGCCTCACCGATACCAGGGCCCCAGCCTGGAACCCTTGGCTGGTCACTCTTGGGGATGGGAGGCCGTCATTGGCTTATTTCCACTCGGATTGTGAAGCAGTTCACAGTTGCTGGATGTGGTGGTGGCTCGGGGGTCTCCTTGCACGCGTGGGTCCTGCGGTTGGATGTGTCATGCAGGACTCACCCGCTGGCCGCCATGTATGGATGGCACGAGCTCTCAAGCTTGCTTTCCCTGTGACTTCGCGAGGAATAACCATGGTAGTTGCCCTTCTTTGGGGTCGTGGTGATTTTATTAGGTGTGCTCACCATGCGGACAGTTCATGGAGTGCTGTTCTGTAGCCGGGTGAGTCTCAGGTGGGGTTCACCGACTGTTGGTATGTAGCCTGTCATTTCATTGCACTTAAAACCTTCTGACCATCCTATGAGGCAGGTGAAGTGGTAGAGCAAACCTTTTTTTTTTTTTTTTTTTTTTAAGATTTTATTTATTTGAGAGAGAGAGAACGAGTGGGGTGAGGGGCAGAGGGAGAAGCAGACTCCCCGGACTCAATCCCAGGACCCTGGAATCATGACCTAAGCTGAAGGCAGACGCTTAACCAACTGAGCCGCCCAGGCGCCTGAGAACAAACTAAATAAATATTTATTCCCCTAGGGCAGTGTGTTAGTTTTCTGCCGCGGCTGTAACAACTTACTACAAACGTGGTAGCTTACACAGATTTATCGTCTCACAGATCTGGATGGAGGTCAGTAGTCCAAAATAGGTTTCCCTCAGCTACTTCTCAGGTGTGGGCAGGGCTGCGTTCCTTCTGGAGGCCCTAGGGGGAAATCCGTTTTCTGGCCTTTCTAGCTTGCAGACGCCTCCCACATTCCTTGGCTGATGATGGTCCCCTTTCTCCAGCAACCATGGGCCACGTCTTTCTCATGCTGTCATTTCTTTGGTTCCCGTTTTCTTGTCTACTTCTTCCACTTTTGAGGACCCCTGGACTACATTGGGCCCACCTGGATAAACCACAACCCGTGGCCTATTTAAAGGTCCACCGGTTGGCCACCTGAATTCCATCTGCTACCTTAGTTCCCCTTTACTGTGGAAACAACAAATCCAGTTTCCAGGGCTTAGGTTGTGGACCGCTTTGTGGGGGGAGGGCGTGTTATTGTGCCTGTACAAGTAGCTGCCCTGGGGGGGCATCGCCGGCTCATGGGTGTACACATCTTTTGTTTTAGCGGACACCCACACCTCATCCTCTGTGGGCGCTCCTACCAGTTTATCCCTGTGACTGTCGAGGCCCTATTAAGAACATCATTTCCTCGTAACCTCCTGGATGCTAACTACCATTCTTATAAACTCCCTTCAGACTTACAAACATTCAGAAAGTGTTTCATTTATGTTTGGACTTCTTTTCCTCTAGTATTAGTGGAGTTTAGTTTCTTGTCATAGTTTCATCTTGTGTGGCCTCTCTGAACTGACTCACCGTTTGTATCTCTTGCCCCTTTTCTTAGGAGTGTGTCTTTTTCCTTATAGATTTGTTGCGTTTCTTTTTTCATTTTGAACATAGACCCTTTGGGGATTTTATGTTAAAATTATTACTATCACAATACCCAATGGGAACATCCTGTTCTCTGTGCAGGATGAGATTTTATTTCAGGTCCTGTTTTGAGGTTCTAAAGTTCAGCAGTTGGGACATAGGGTAAGAATGGCAGGGGATGAATGTGATATATGCTTGACTGTGTAATTTGAGTTTTTGAGATTGCATCATACCCTGATAAAAATACACACAAACGACCACTGTGTATCATGGCCCCACTTTCTGCAATCCAATGGACCTAAACTTGTCTTTAGAACACGGGAGAATCAGCTTCACTTCTGTTGGAGTGGCTCACTTGATGGCATTCCATACATTCCATCTGGTTAGGAAGCTCCCAGCCATTTGTCTCCTGGTTTTCTCTGGGGTCACGGCTGAGCTCTGCTCATCATCCGAGCTCCTGCACAGGGGCCCCCACCTTCTCTGCATGCCTGGGCGATTTCCTTGGTCTCTTGGCCCCAGCCACCACCCCTTGCCTGCTTTTTCTCTGGGTGTACATTCGTCAGAATTCATTGAGCTGTCACATAAGATGTATGCATTTGGGTTAAATTATACCTCAAAGTGCGGTTTGCATTCGGGAAAAAACTCTTCCTGTCCATCCTCCTCCTCATCACTACGCACATTTTGATTGTAAACTCTCAGTAGGCAGAAATTATTATTTTTCTTTACCTCCCGGGATCTAGAGTAAGATCTGCTCTGTAGAGAAGGCTTAAATGTTTCAAAAGAATTTTTACTGTAAGTCTTTTCAAGGATAATATCACATTTTAATTTGATAATGATAGCTGTGGAAATACTATTTAAGTTTGCTTTATTGGTCTTTAAACTCTCTCTCATATAGACCTACACAATTTGCAAGGTAAAAATGTGTCAATTTGAAGAAAGAGGAACTGACTGAATCACTATTGTGTAGAACAGATTTTGCCAGAATTTGTGGTTAGCAAGAAAGTGATGTGTTCCGGGTGGGGGAATTCTGTTTTGGTATTATTTTTTCCTTCCTAAGAAAAAGGCAACACAAAAAGAGATGTTTGCCCATCCCACTTGCTGGGGAGAGGCTGAAGGGGTGGCCTGTTTGTGAGCAGGGCCGGCTGGAGGCGCAGGGGGAATGCCTGGACCCCAGGGTATGTGGAGACCGTGACTCTTGATCCTGTTACCCTCTGAAGAACTGCAGTGTTTTTGCTGTCTGTGTGTTTTTATTATAGAATCACTCAAAAACCATAACCAGACTTCAGGGGTAGAGGCTCTTTGTTAAAATAGTCAGGATTAAAATATCTTGTAGCACCGGGGGCCCAGGATGGCCTGAGATGCATGTTCTGTCAGTCGTTTGACTTACAGGGGCCTCTGACGCCACACTTCACATTTTCTATTGGCTGGGTGGCTGGAGGGGAGCACATGGGCTGTTTCTGCCTGTGGAGCAGGTGGTCGGTGGGGGTTTTCGAGGACTCCTAACCAGTTTGGAGGTTGTGTGCTCAGCAGAGGTGAGGGGAAATTACGTGATGCCTCATTAATTCCAGGGAAGCTCGGTGTGGACTGGAGAGACTTGTGGGTTAGGTACTGTCTCCGAGAAGTCCGTTTACACGGGTCTTCTGAGGATCTTTCCTAACTGATTTGCGCTGGTAGAGTTTGTTTACCACAAGTCTTACGAGTGAGTTGTAATCAAACCAGTAAAATTGCACTGTTGTATGAGAATTGGCTCTTGGAGGAGAATGTTGTTGTACAAGAACGTAACTGCAAGTTCGAACATTTTATAAACGGAGAACTTACCCATAATCCCACCACTTCCACACGACGGCCGCATGTTAGCGTGCACTTGACTTGTGAGCGACGAGGTGCCGGCCAGACGCGGCAAATACAGTGCCGTGCTGGAAAGGTGTCTTCCTTCTGACTTTCTTAACATTTCTTTTTCCGGCTTATTTTATTGTAAGGTTAGGATATATCGTGTATGTACAAAACATGTATTAATTGACGTTTTATTATCAGTGAGGCTTCCAGTCAACAGCAGACTGTTAGTAGTTAAGTTTTTGGGGCGTCAGAAGTTACATGTAGATTTTCAGCAGTACAGGGCGTGGGGTTGGCGCCCCTAACCCCCATGGTGCTTGAGCGTCAACTCTATTTTCTTTTTCCCATGTATATGTTTTTTACGTGGCTATCCTCAGTGTATATACCCTTTATAGCCTGGTCTTTTCACTGAACATTCTTTTTACCCTGGTAAAAATAGCTTTTATCATTATCTGTTGAATGCCTGCATGATATGCATCAAGCTCTCTGTTGTGTTTCTAAAGTACTAATGTCATACAATTTGTGTTAAAGATACTCTTGCCATATGTTTTTCAGAAAATGATTCTTTTAAATTGAACCAATGGTAAAACTTGTCCTCAAGGGGCGCCTGGGTGGCTCAGTCGGTTGGGCGACTGTCTTCGGCACGGGTCATGATCCCGGGGTCCTGGGATCGAGCCCCGCATCGGGCTCCCTGCTCAGCGGGGAGCCTGCTTCTCCCTCTGCACCACCCCCCTCATGGTCACGTGCTCTCGCTCTCAAGTGGGCGAATAAAATCTTTAAAAAAAAAAAAGTTAAACAAACAAACAAACTTGTCCTCCAGCTTGCACTTGGTACAGGAAGTCTGTCTCCCACTAAATGAGTTCCCCACCTTAGAGGTTATGGCTGTTATCAGCCTTGCAGTTGAATCAGAGTTTCTGTAAACTCGGTTATCCGGCTTTGAGAACTGGTAGATGCCCTTAGGTGACCTGTTCAGGGACTTTTGCAAATGTCAGAACTGATTCCCCTTTCCACTGCTGAGGGTGTCCAGAGAAGCCAGAGAAAACACACATTTTGGTGACTCCAGTTTCTGTCAAGTTAAAAAACATGCAGAATTCAACTCTGTCGTGTAGGGGGATGCTTCCTTAGGTGATAAAACTATAAATGAAGAGCAAGCAAAATACCATGAAAAGTAGGCAGTGGTCACTCTGGTAGGAGAAAGGGGGTTTGACCTATAAGGGATACAGGGCAAGTGGGGGTTTCAGGTGCTGGTGGTCTTTTAATTTTCCACCTGCTTGTGTGTTTGAGATATAATTTTGTTGCACTGTCCATAGACATGTTACACCCCTTTCTGTGTGGGTGTTATCTATTTCACAGTGGAAAACATGGAGGGAAACCCCGAGATCCCAAGATGTCAAGTGCACCTGCTAACGATGAGGCTTGCCCAGCAGAGGTGGGTGCAAGGGGTCTTGTTTTAAAGTAGTTTTGTAGGCATTTTGAACTCTCTCGGTTTCTACTCTCTAGTTAATTTTGGAAATGCATTTGTACTGAAATACATGTTTTATTGTGTCAATGTCCACTCCTAATGGAGAATCCTGAACTGAATCAGCAGGAGACACCCCCCCCCCCCCGCCCCAGCTTCCACTGTTTGTGATGTCTGTGTCTGAATATTATTGGCGCTGGTGAGTCCAGCCGTTTCGGTGGCCCCTGGGACCCGCAGGACTCAGACCTTAGGGCTGCTGGCCTGTGTCACAGCTGGAGAGCTGTCTGGGGACCTCACCTGGTGTTCTAGAATGTCCTTAGCCAAAGCCATCTACTGTAAAGGAGTGCGGCGATAGTCGTGACTTAGCACTGTTAATTGTCTTTGGGACAGTAAGGTCACCTCCCAGCTCCTGAGAAATGCCACTCACTGCTGGGTTTTTGCACCAAGGGGAGATTGAAGATTGCATTTGTAGCTCTTCCGAGGAAGGTCTATAGGTGCAGTCCTTTATCTCGTGTCTCAGGTGTGCCGCTGATCTTCCTTCTTAGACAGACAGTGAAGTTGGGAGTCTCTTGGAGCCCCTGCAGCGTTTAGAGGTTAACTGTGACCTATGGAAGTGGCGTGTTTCCCGAGATGGACTGCGTCACGGGTAGAAGGTGTCTTTTGCCTCCTCCCGGGAGGGGCTTCCACATACGGCATTCTTCACGGCACAGAGTACGGGTCATGTTGATGATGAAGCCTTGCAGAGCGCTTCCTGTGTGTCAGACACTCTGATGGGGCCTTATGGAGGAGATGCCGTCCCCTTCACAGTAACCCTGCGAAGTAAGTAGTCTATCACCCCCACTTTACGGATGGGGAAACCGAGGCGGCAGCAGTCCCATCACTGGCCCGGGACCAGAGAGTGGGATTCACACGTAGGTGAAGCGTGTGGCAGATATCACCTCCTAGCCTTCACTGGGATAGAGATGCACTTAGCCCTGCTGGATATTTTGGAATATTTTCACTTTCACGGCAAGAGATCGTAGAAAACCTGAGTCACTTTCAGACTGAACCAACCAGACCCGGGGTGAGGGTTTGAGGAAAGAACAAAAAACCAAAACCAGATTGAATTTAGTTAAAAGAGAGACCATGATTCTTTTTGGAATTTTGAACTCCTTCTTTGTAAGTTATTCCAAGATTCCGCAAATTAGCTAACATAGTATTCCTTTTAAGCTCTGGAAAAAATCACTGGGCCTCCCCACATGTAAACATTCCAAAAGTGAGAGACTGAAGAGGTTTTTTGAGGAATAGACCCAACTTGAATGGGGCCCTTTCAGAAGCAGGTTTGGTGAGATTCATGGAGAAACAGAGATCTGGTGGCCCCTGTGCTGGTTCTTCTTGCTCCAGTTTGAGTCAGAGGAAATCATCTGATAGGTGACTGTTTTTGGCACTCAGCTTCAGTTTTGTGATGTCTTCAGGAAACAGACCCGTGATTTTTTTTTCCCCTCTGTGGTTTGGTCTCTTGCATCTCCCTCGGAAAGGGGTAGCCACTCATAGCTGAGGATGTCCTATTTGTGTGCGAGTGGCTCACATGTGTCCCTGAGATCCCAGGGGCCAGCCACGCGTGGTTAGCACGGAACTTCAGGCGTCGTTCGGGTCTTGACCAGAGCAAGATGCCGCTGTCACGGTGTAGAACCCAGTGCTTGCGGCAGCGAGCACGCCAGGCCTGCAGTTCGTTCGGTCTGTGGTTTGATCTGGAAACTTTGCGTCTGGTCTGCAGGTCCTTGGGAAAAGAAAAGCTTGAGCATCAGGCGCCATGCTAGATGCTTTCACATACCTACTTAAAAAAAAAATTCTTGCAGCCAGACAGTGATGTCGATGGTATGGTCCCCATCTTAGGGACGAGAAAACTGAGTGCGGTGAGGGAGGTGAGCTGTTGGCCCATAGTCATGCAGGAGTCGGGGATGTGCACTGAGACCATCTGACCTCTGGCCCCGGGCGTGGGGTGTGCCTGTTCCTGCTCCTCTCCCCGTGAGTCAGGGAGGGAACACGGGATTGGGCGTCATCAGGTAGCGTGGTGCAGGTTCTCGCCCCGAGACTCAGCTTGCCAGCTCTGTGACCTCGGGCCGGCCCTGCTGCTAGCTGAGCCTCGTTTTTGCATCTGTAAAATGGGACCAAGCACCTGCTTACAGGGTTTTCTAGGACTAAGGAGATGTTATGTAAAGCATTCAGTAAGGTTCCAGACACAAAGAGGTTTCATTGGGAATGGTCCTGGTTTGAATGGTGGGGTGTACTGCGCACAGCTGTCCGGATGGCTGGCTTCATCCCTGCCTTTGAATTTGTGGGAAGAGTTAGGGGAGTGGGGAGACACATTTATTAAGGGCAACTCTGTTTGCTTCTGGGCATTCAGTGGCTGCTTCCAGCTCTGACTTGTAGCTTCATGGCCATGGGGCGACAGGGACCCCGTGGGCCTCTGGAAGTTTCTTTGGCAGTGTTGCCAGCTAGACTTCTCTGCTTGTGCCTGGAACAACCAGAGGATTTCACAGGTAGATGATTTTTCCCCTTCTTCATAGACACCTTTGTTCTAGACTGCAAGCCATCCGTGTTCCAGGCACGGCGCTGGCGTAGAGAAGCGGTTTGTATTCACAAGCTGGAGAGAAGAGGGGGAATTCATAAAACATGTTTAACAGCTTCACTGAGCTCTCATTCACACACCACATAATTCTCCCATTTGAAGTATCCAGTTCAGGGGTTTTAGTATATTCACAGAATTGTGCAGCTGCCACCGTCATCAGTCTTAGGGCATTGTCATCTCCTCCGGGAGGAACCCCGCACCCATTATGGTCAGTCTTCATTCCCCAGTCCCTCTCCTCCTAGCCTAGGTGGTGCTTAATCTTTCTGTCCCTACAGATTTGCCTCTTCTGGGGATGTCATGTAAATAGAAGCCTGTGGTATGTGTCCTTCCGTGCCTGGCTTTCTTCACTGAGCATCAGGGTTTATCCACGTTGTGGCACTGACCAGCGCGCCGTGACCTTTTATGACTGCATAGCATTGCATTGTGTTGAGACTGTATTTTACTTATCCATTCGTCAGTTGGTGGACATTTGGGCTGTTTCCACGTTTTGGCTGTTGTGAATAATGCTGCTGTGCACGTTCATGCACACGTTCTTGTGTGGACGTATTTTTCATTCCTAGCAGTGGAATGACTGGGTCGGATAGTAACCTCTCTTTAACCCTTGGAGGGATTGCTGGACTGTTTTCTAGCAAGTACGAGCCCTCCCAATTTCTCCGTGTCCTCACCAACACTTGTTATTGCCTCTTTTTTTTTTTTTTGGTGCCTGTCCTTTTGATTATCGCCATCGTAGTGGGTGTGAAATGGAATCTCATTGTGGTTGGGCATCTTTTCGTATTGGCCTTTTGTGTATCTTTTTTGGAGAAATGTGTATTCAAATCCTTCGTCCATTTTTAAAATTAGGTAGTTTGTCTTTTTAAAAAAAACATGAGTTTTCGGAATTTCTTTTTATATTCTAGACACACACCCCTTATCAGACCCGCGATTCCTCCATGTTTCCCCCCATTCTGTGGGTTGTCTTTGTGCTTTCTTAATGGTGTCTAGCAGCAGGACAACCTTTAATTTTGATGAAGTCCAGTTGATCTCTTTTGTTCTTTTGTTGTTTGTGCTTCTGGTGTCATGACTAAGAAGGCTTTGCCTAATCCAAGGTCAGGAAGATCTAGTTCTATAGTTTTTGCTAAGAGCTTGTAGTTTTAGTGCTTTCAAAGTGAACCCTGGACCTGAATGTTCTAGTTCTCCTGTATGGTGTGAGGGAGGGCTCCGGCGGCGTTCCTTCGCACGTGGAACACACAGGTGGCACGTGCTGTGTGGCACCCCCATGCCCAGCAGCGTCGGGGAGCCAGAGTTCCCTGACGTGGGGGGGGAGGTGGTGAATGTTCGGGTGTGGGAGACCCTTGTGGATGAGACGTTGAGGAAGCTTAGCAAGGAGATTCAGCCCGGAGAGTAAGAAGGATCCCTAGACTCTTAACAGGGCTTTGGAAACACTTTACTGTTACAGGAGTGTTTGAACTGAACTTTGGAGAGGATTCAAGTCAGAAATTTTCGGCTAAGAAGTACCAGAGGACTTGGAAGGACTTGAAGAGATTGTTTATTTTTACTTTGCTTCAAGGTAAAAACACTTAAACAATTGCAGGACGATGAAAACCTTTCTTCTCTTGCTGTGCAGGTTGACTATCCATATGGCGCGTCATGGCTTTATATAATCCGGGTTTTTGCCTTCTGTTATTTTGGGGAAGAGTGGATATAGCTGAAAATTGGCAGGGAGGCCATGGTGGGGGTGGGGAGGTGCTGCTGGCGTGAGGCTGTCCCTGCTCAGGGCTCAGCATGGTGGCGTCTGTTGAGAGCCATCCTCTGCGTTACCAGCTTTGACTTCTCGCCATAGCTCACTGAGGCACGGTTCCTGTCGCTGGTGGGACCTTGATGAGATTTGTTGGTGCGGGCGGAGTGGGCCTGCCTAAGATAGCGAGCAGGCCTCGATTCCTGTATGTGGCTTTCTTGCTCACGTGACTTTGATTCCTTTCACTGAGGCTGCGAATGATTCTTGAGCACTTACTGTGTGCTGGGTGGGATGCCAAGTGTGGACAAAGGAAGGAGGCCTGCTGTCCTGGAGTGGATGGTCTTGTTGTGGGACATGGACAGTTTTCAGAGGTACTGAGCCAGTGACATGTGCTTGCACATGTGGGGAGTGGGGAGAGGGTGCAAGTTGCAGTTGTCACCGAGTACGTGTCACGGGAAAGTGGTGGTGGTGCCAAGATTCGAAGGTGAAGGAGTTGGTCTGTGGGTAGCTGGGGAGGGGGCGGCCCCCGTGTGAGCCGGCAGACAGGCTCTAAGCTGCAGGTACCTGCTGTGGCTAAGGAGAGGTGAGCAGAGGGGCAGCAGGACTGGAGTGTGCCGGCTGAGAAAGGAGAAAAGAACAGTGTTGGGGGGTGGTAGGGGTGGATTTGAGGAAACTTTGCATTAGGATCTATTCCCCTCCGTGATTGCCATTCTGATCCACAGGTGGGAAGCTAAAGTTTTAGTTTTCTCTCTCTTGCTCTCTCTCTGTCTCTCTTTAGAGCAAGCATGTGTAAGTGGGGGCAGAGGGAGAGGGAGAGAGAGAATCTTAAGTAGATTCTGCACTGAGCAGGGAGCCCGACATGGGGCTCGATCCCAGAACCCAGGGATCATGACCCGAGCTGAAGCCGAGTCGGACGCTTAACTGACGGAGCCACCCAGGTGCCTGGTTTTATCTTTTTAATGCCACTGTGGTACATCCATTAGATTACCAAGGTCACTGCACCAACGCTCGGAAGAGGGTTTCTGAAGAAAGTCTTACTCAACGTGTGTGTATAAAAGCCATCCAGGGAAGTGTCCATTAGGAAAAAAAATGTAACATTCTCTAGGAATTGATGCTAAAGACAGAATAAAAAAATACAGGAGAATGTTTTGTGAATGAGGCTATTCTTCACGCATTTTCAGTAGCAGGGAACAGTTAACGGGAGAATGGCTCCCTGATTTTTAGTTGCATACCTGAGATATTGTGCAATCACTACAGGTAATAGTTTTTAGGAAGACAGAATAGTGGTTGTTATGTAAAAAATCAAGATGAAAAGGTGATTTACCGGCAGGCGTGGGGGAGAAGTGTAGGTCTTACGGGAACGGTGAGGGGAAGCGGGTAAAATACTGAGTGGCCCGGGTGTGAGGCAGCCGGACCTCTTGCTCATGGGAGTGCGATGTGGCTCGGTCACTCTGGAAGACTGGAAGTATTGGCCAAGCCACACCTGGGAAGTCCTGGGACCCAGGGGCCTCACTGTAAGGACCGTACCCAACAGAAATGAGCGTACGTGCCCACCACACGACGTGGGCTAAGCGCTCCTGGCCCCGCCCGCGTCCTAGGAAAACCTGGGACCAGCCAGGTGTCCAGCGGCAGAACCAGGAGGTAGACTGTGGCCTGACCACACCGTGCGGTCTGTATTGGGGGCACGGGCGGGCCTCACACATCATGCCGAGCAGAAGCAGGCAGAGTCGGGGGGACTTACAGCTCGATTCCACTTATGTGACAACAGGCGAAAGTCACGTGTGGGGCTGGAAGGTGGCAGTCACCCTTGGGGGGGGTGGCAGAGATGGAGAAGGGGAGTGTGGGGAGCCTGTGTGTCCCGTCTGTCTGGGTGCCGCCACACTGCTGTGCATGGAGCTGAGCGGAGTTGATATGTGCACTTTTCCGTACACGTGCTGTGTTCCAGGATGAGACAGCTCAGACAAAGGGAATGATTATGTTTATTGTATATGTGAAGGACGATACTCGCATGCACTTTACGGACGCGTACGGACACTGAGAAAGCACACAGGCCTGCCTGCGAATGCTGTCCATCGGCTGTAGGGCAATAGGAAAGGGGGAGTTGGCGGCGTGCCTTTGTAACGTGTTTTCTGTATTTAACATTTTTTCAGAGGAAAATATGGCACATATCTTACGTGAAATCTCTGTGGTGGATACATGGATTCTGATATTTTCTGTACATCATGTACGTTTGAAATATCTCACAATGAAAACAAATGTAAGCGCATTTATAAAGTACCTAAGAACAAAGGTTGAATGAAAGGAAAACGGTGTTCGTGGTGATTGTGTTATGTGAGTGGCTAAGAGCTTGGAGGTTTTTGCTTTTACAGAAAATTTGAAAGAGAAACATGGTCATGTACACGCATGGAAACACGCTTTGTGTATAAAAAAATCCCCTGTATGTCTGTTGTGGGTGGGGAGTTATATGCAAGGGGAATCAGATGTGTGCCTGCTGTAGGGGGGAGTGGTTTTCTTTCTCTTTTCTTTTTTTTTTGGGGGGGCGCAGGGGCAGAGGGAGACAGAGAATCTCAAGCAGCCTCTGCAGAGTGTGGAGCTGGGTGCGGGGCTCAATCTCACGACGCTGAGATCATGACCTGAGCTGAAATAAGAGTTGGACATTTTACGGACTGAGCCACACAGGCGCCCCTGGAGTGGTTTTCTTTATCTAAAAAATGTCGTCATGGTACATAAAATAAGGTGGTAAGAGAAAGCCACATCCGAGGGGTAGCAAAGCTGAGGCCATGAGAGTTTCTGTGTATCTGAGCTCCGAGTTAGGGGTCCGCCACCCCCCTCCCACTCGGGGGTTGTTCACGGCGCTCCCTGGTCATGCACCTGCTGAGCTCTCAGTTCTGAGGCCATGGTCGCAATAAGGACGAGGACACTGTTGCTTCTGTTTCCTGAGAACAGCTGAATTTCAGAATAACAGAGTAGCTTAGAACAGTTCTTGATCATAGGTAGAAACCTGTTTCATGAGCCTGACAAGGAATGTTCCTGTTGAAAATCGGGGACCCCTCCTGGTTCCATTTCTTGTTATTTTGGTGAAAGAGTTGTCATCTGGAATGCCATTGGTCACTGCTCTCTGTGAGTAAAGCATGGTGGCCGCATTTATGAACACCTACCTGATTTTTGTCAGATTTGGGCCATGGGTCCAGGCAAGGCACTGAGCACTGAGTTCCTTCCTCTGCTCATCCTGCGTCCGTGGTTCTCAAACTGTGGGCCCTGGACCAGCAGCAGCTTCACCTGGGAGCTTGTTAGAGACTCAGGGTCTTCGGCTCCATCCTAGACTCTGGCGCAGAGCCCAGCAACCCGTGTGGGTTTGCAGTTGTAAAACATACATGACCTACACTTTTAACCATTTTCAGTTGTGTGGTTCATGGCGTTAAGAACATTTACACTAGTGTGCAACCGTCACCACCATGTGTCTCCAGAACTTTCTCATCTTCTCAAACTGAAACTCTGTCCCCCCATGAAACTCTGACCACCCCCCCCAGCCCCTGGCCCCACCGTCCACTCTCTGTGTCTGTGATTTTGGTGAGTCCAGGGACCTCCTATAAATGGGATCCCACAATGTTTGTCCTTTTGTGTCTGGCTTCTTTCACTGAGCACCGTGTCCTCAAGGTTCATCCATGTTGGGGCAGGAACCAGGGTTCCTTCCTTTTTAAGGCTGAATACTATTCCGCGGTGTGGATGGACCGTGTTTTGTTCATCTGTCAGTGGACACGCGGGGTGCTTTGACCTCTCGGCTGCTGGAAATCATGCTGCCATGAACGTGGGTGAGTGAGCACCTCTTCAAGTCCCTGCTTCCAGTTCTTGTGGGGAGAGACCCACAGTGAGATTGCTGGTCACGCGGTGATGGTCGTTATTCTGTGAGGAGCTGCCAGGCTGTTTCATGCAGCACGGCATTTTACATTTCCAGCTGCCACGCACAGGGCTTCCGGTCCCTCCACATCCTGGCCAGCACGTATTTTGTATCTTTTTTTTAAATAACAGTTACCTTACCTGTCAGCCTTTGATCAAGCCCACCGGTGATTCTGATGCACACTCCACTTGGAGGCTGTAGCCCTGAGACCGCGCTGTCTCTTGCCGGCCCTTGTCGTCCCACATTCTGGTGAATGGACGGCCGAGGATGGCGGTCGTGGTAGATGTGTGTGGTGGGAGAACCGTGAACTTGGAGTCCATCGGAGCGTGTGTCCCGGTGCACCCTCCTGCTAAACTCAGACAGTAGGAACCTTCCTCCCTGGCTGCCTTTGGAGGACAAATGACCTATCGTGGTTTGAACAGCCCTTGATGCTCGGAGGGGCTCTCTGCAAGCAGTGAGACCCCGGGGAGCGCCTGGGCTGAGCGGAGTTAGGGACGCCTGCACGTGCTCCGTGCAGCCCGGGCTCGTGGGTGGGTGGGCGTGCGTCCCGAGGGGGCGGCCTCCCGGGAGGGGCTGGCCCGTGCGGCTGTGCAGTCTCCCAGCCCGTGACTCCCGCAGCAGCCAGCGCTGGCTGAGGCTGGCCTAGACGCAGCAAGGCCGTGCACGAGAGCGCGGCTCACTGCGCGAGTGCTGGGGGTTTCCCGAAGCTCTGGCCTGCGGTGAGTGAGTACGGCCCCAGCGGACGGCTGCCGTCAGGACGCGGGGGCTCATGTCTCCGGGTGCGTGCCCGGAGCAGGACTGCCGCCCGGAGGCTCTGAGGGACATGTGTTGGGAAGGATTGCCATCTTTGACGTTTCGTTGCTTTTCGTTTGTGGATAGCTGGCTTGGAGAATCACAGAATTTCACAGCTGAAGGGATCTTGAAGGCTGCTCACTGACTGGTACCGTCTGTGCGCTGCAGAGAGGCAGAGGCGTGCCCTGGGGGTCACACGGGGCCTTGGTGGCTGGCTTGGGAGTGATGCCTGTTTCTCTGACACCTGCCAGGCTGTCTGATGGTAGTGAGGCGTCCAGAGCCTCATCCCTGCCGCGTGTGAGGCCTTGATCTGCGGGCCGGCCTGGAGCTCATCGCCCCGGACACCTGTTGTTGTGGGCAGTTGGTTCTACATCTTAGTCCACAGATGTACAAAGGCTTTTTGGATTCGAACACCAGAATCTGGAAGGGAGGCAGGGGGATTACTGAGTGACTTCTAGGGGCTGGGTATTTTCAGGTCTGATGTGTCGTTTCCCACAAGGGCCACTGGGGCAAGGTGGAATCAGCCTGCGGCACTGAGAGCGGCTTCCTTCCCAGTGGCTGGTGGGCAGCAAGTGGCGTTTCAAGGCCAGGCCTTGTTCTGAACTGCAGGTTCCGGGTTGAGCCCGAACCCCTCAGTTGAGCAGTTTGGTGGCAGAAGAGTTGGGGCAGGGAGGGAACAATGCTAGGAGGTCCTCTGAAGGGTTGTTGCAGTCATCGAGGTGCATCGAGGGTAAGGGGCAGGCACCCTTACCGCCTTTTTACTGGTGATAAGTGGTAAGCTCGGTGGTCACCTGCTGGGCCCTGTGGTGAGGAAGTCAGAAACCAGATGTCAGCACATGTCTGTCTGACGTCAAAACCCATCCTTTTAGCCCTTCAGTCTGGGCCTAGCCGCCTCTCTCCCCGTCTGCATCACCTGTCAGGGCTGGGTGGGCGCGCAGTGTTTTCCATTTCATGAGAGTGTTCAGGTCCTGTCCGTGAACTTGACATTTACTCCCACAGAAAACCGGAGCCTTCCTCTATGTGTTCCTGCTCTTTCTGTGGTGAATGGGCCATTACATGACAGGTAGCTGATCTGACATGACCTGTTTTCCTTCCTAAACATTTTTTTTTTTAAAACACGGATGTCCTAGTTCAGGCAACCGATACTTGGGGTCATAGCTTTCTTAAGATTGAAACTTCTACAGAGGGGCTATTCTTAGGGTGGTGGGGACCCATCAAGAGTGCGTGCTGTGTCTTTAGTTTAAAATGTGCCTTTTAGATTCTGACTTTAAAAAAAATTTTTTTTTTTTTGTTCTGACTTTTAGATTCTCCTGTGGTCAGAGTTCAGATTCTTTGGCAGCATGTGACCGTTTGGTAATCGTTACTGAGCGTATGTTCTGTCTTGAGATATTATCTTACTTTAACCATCAGGAAAAGAACAAAACTAATACATGCTGGATAGAGAAAACTCCATCTTAAAAATTTTAATAGAGACTTCTTGGTGCTCCCCAAATTATCTTTCCCTCATTACTTTTATCTTTCCTCCCTTGTTCTGACATTGCCCTGTTTTACATCAGATAGGTGTTTTCTAGTGTACTGTTTAAATTCCCTTGTTTTAGGGCACCTGGGTGGCTCATTTGGTTAAGCGTCTGCCTTCGGCTCAGGTCATGATCCCAGGGTCCTGGGATCGAGTCCCGCATCGGGCTCCCTGCTCAGCGGGAAGCCTGCTTCTCCCTCTGCTTGCTGCTCCCCCTGCTTGTGCTCTGTGTGTCAAATAAATAAGAAAAAATCTTAAAAATAAATTCCCTTGTTTTGGTCACTATATGATTCTGGTATTTTCTTAGGGTTGCCCTGGGAGTTCCACATCTTAATGTGTGCCAGTCCAGCTTGGATGGTAGCAGTTTAATTTCAGTTGTGTGTAGAAGCTTCGCTGCTGTACAGCTCCCTTCCGCTCCGCATTCTCTTACTATCCTACAGATTGTATCCCTTAAATCGTATGCTGTTAAAGCACATTTGTGGTGATTGCCTAACACAGTTGTCTTTAAAGTCAGCTGGGAAAACAGCTACAAGTAAGGAGTAAGTTTCTACTGCCTTGTCTATTTGCTAGTGTAGTTCTTTCTTCATGTGGATTTGTTTCTTGCAAGGAAGGGCTGTGGGTGCCAAGGTGAATTCACCGTTTTTGGTCTTCTGGGGCTGTCTTAATTTCTTCTTCGTTTTGGAGGGATAGTTTGGCTGGATGTAAAATACGGTTGACCGTTCTGTCCTCTGGCACTCTGTGCCATCCCACTGCCTCGTGGCCTCTGAGGCTTCTGAGGAGTCATCTGTTCATCTTTACTAGGTGCTGATCTTCTGATGCTTTCAAGAGTTTGTCTGTCTCTGGACGGTTTGAACCCTGCAGTTGTGATCTGTCTAGGTGTAAATCTTCCTGGGTTTATCTTAATGGGAGTTTTTGGGGTTCTTGGATTTTTTTTTTTTTTTTTAGAAGATTTTATTTATTAGAGAGAGAGAGAGGGAGGGTGCGTGCACCCATGCACAGGGTCGGGGAGGGACAGAGGGGGAAGGAGAGGAAGGAATCCCAAGCAGACTCTGCACCGAGGGTGGAGCCTGACATAGGGCTTGATCTTACGACCCCGAGATCATGACCTGAGCTGAAACCCGAGTTAGACACTTAACTGACTGAGCCACCCAGGCACCTCTTGGGTTCTGGGAGTTTAAAAATCAAATTTCGGAAAATTTTAGCAGTTCCTTCAAATATTTGTTCTGAGCCTTTCTCCTTTTAGGCCTTTCATGATGATGATGTTGGTGCACTTGGTGGTGTCCCACAGGTCTCTGAGGGTCTGTCCATCTTCCTCATCCTCTCTCCTTCCTGTCCTCCAGACCAGACGATCTCCATTGGCCTGTCTTCCCATCTGCCAGTCAGATCTGCGGCTGTGTCCCTCTAGTGAATTTTTCATTTCATTTATTGAGTTTCTCCGATCCAGAATTTTTATCCGCTTCTCTTGTACAACTTCTGTGTATCGATATTTTCTGCTGCTGAGACCTGGTTCTCCCTACTTTCCCTTGGTTCTTTAGAGATGGTTCCTCTTAGTTCTTGGAACCTATTTCAGACAGCTGATGTAAGGTCTTTGTTGAATGAGTCCAATGCCTGGCCCTCCTTGAGGACGGTTTCTGGTGGTGGTTTTTTTCCCCGTGTTTGGCCATCCTTTCTTGTTTCTTTGCATGTCTTACAAACTTTAGTTGTAAACTGGACAGTTTAAATAATACAGTGTGGCAACTCTGAAATCAGATTTTCTTCCCTCCCCAAGGTGTTGCTGCTCATTGTTGACTTTATTTAACGATCTCTCTGAATGAATTCTGTAAAGTTACTTGTGTGGGTGTCATGTGGCTGCCATGACAAAGCACCACAAATTGGGTGGCTTGGAACAGCAATAATGTCTCACAGCCCTGGAAGTCGGAAGTCTGAGATCCAGGTGTGGGCAAGGCTGCTTTCCCTCCGAACCCCATAGTGGAGAGTCCCTTCCTGCCGCTTCTAGAGTCTGGCTGTGGCGGGCCACCCTCTGCATTCCTTGGCTTGTGGCTGCGTGGCTTCAGTCTCTGCCTCTGCGGTCGTGTACCTACCCCTGCGTCGGGTGTCTTGGGGTCCTCATGTGGTCCTCCCTCTTCTTATGAGGACTCCAGTCATACTGGATTGAGGGCCTGCCTATTCCAGTATGGCCTGGTTTTTTTTTTTTTTTTTTATAAAAGATTTTAATTTATTTGAGGGAGAGAGTGCGAGCAAGAGCAGGGGGAGAGGCAGAGGGAGAGGGAGAAGCAGGTTACCCTCTGAGCAGGGAGCCTGACATGGGACTCGATCCTGGGACTCTGGGATCATTACCTAGCCAAAGGCAGATGCTTAGCCAACTGAGCCACCTGGGTGCCCCCAATATGGCCTCATTTTAACTAATTATCGCATCAATAAATATACCCTGGCTTGCCACACATCTTCAATTTCCAGTGTTCTGAAAAAGTGGGTTCTGACCATTTTTGCTTCTGTCGAAGGGAGGATTTTGGAGGTTCTTACTCTGCCACTTACCCGTGTCGCTTACCTTTTATTTATTTATTTTAAAGATTTTATTTATTTATTTGACAGAGAAAGATAGCGAGAGCAGGAACACAAGCAGGGGGAGTGGGAGAGGGAGAAGCAGCCTTCCTGCCGAGCAGGGAGCCCGATGTGGGACTCGATCCCAGAATCCTGGGATCATGACCTGAGCCGAAGGCAGACGCTTAACGACTGAGCCACCTAGGCGCCCTCGCCTTTTATGTGTAAGGCATTCATAGCTCTCGTTTGTGTTCCATACACTTCAGTCATGCAAAGTGCACAACATAGCAGTGTTGGCATGTTCACGGGGTGGTGAATCCCTTGCCTTGAGCATTTTATGACCCGCCAAAGAAACCCCTTATTTTCTAGTCCTCACTTTCCAGTTCTCCCGTCACTGCCCCCCACCCCCAGGCCTAGGCAGGCACCCGTCTGCATTGTTTCTGTATGTTTGCACGGATTCATCCCGTATGTGGTCCTTGTGCTTGGCTTCTTTCACTTACCGTCATGTTTTCAAGGTTCATCTATCTTATAGCATGAATCTTTGTACGGCTACTAATAATCCATTGTACGGATAAGCCGCTTTTATTTATTCCCTGACAGTTGGTGGGCGCTTGGGTTTTTCCGCTCTCTGGCTCCCATGAACAGTGCTGCCATGGATGTTTGTCTACAGGTCTCTGTGTGGACATCCATGTTCACGTCTCAGGTGTACTTCTAGGAGTGGAACTGTGGGCTCACAGAGGGGCTCTGCCTCATGTTGTGAGGACGTGCCAGGCTGTTCTTGAGGCCAGCCTCTGCCAGCATGTGTGAGGCTTTTCCGCGTCCTGGCCAATGTTAACTAGTCCTTTTCTTTTTTTTAAATTAGAGCTGTCACAGTGGGTGGTATCTTACTCTAGCTGTGCTTTGCATTTCCATGACGGTCAGTGATGTTGAGCATCTTTTTATGTGCTTTCTGGCCACTGGTATATCTTTGGAGGAATGTCTATGCAAATCCTTTGCCCATTTTTAAATTGGGTTGTCTGTTTTTATTTCTACTGTGTTCTAAGAGTTTTTTATGTATTCCAGATATAAGTTCCTCCTCAGATACATGTATTTGCATATCTTTTCTCTGATAAAAATATTCTTCCCCTGTTACCTTTTTGCTTCACTTTTTCCTGTCATTCCACATATTCTGTGCTCTAGTTACACAAGACTTTGTTTTCCCAGACATGCTACTTTTCACTCCTGAAAATGCAGTAAATAGCAGCAGATAGTCATTTGGCAAGCTTTCCTTAAGGCCGTTCTGCGTGCCCGGCCCCCAGCAGCTGGGATGCATCCCCCGGAGTTGGTGCTCAGACGCCGCGTCGGGGCCCCTCTCTCATTATCACGGTGCTCATAAAGTTACGTCACAGTGGGATTCCCATTCGCCCTGGAGTTTGGATCCTCACGGATTGTGCCCAGCATTGGGGACCGTCCGTAGCCGTGTGCTTAATGTTTATTAATGAGCTCAGTGACCCTGTGTTGTTCGTGGCTGTACTCAAGTGGGTGCTTGAGAAACACTTGTTGGCTCGTTGACCCAGAGTACATGTGGTCCCTAAAGAGACTGGGTAAACACAGTTTAAGGCCATCAAAATATTTTTACACAGAAGGGGGCTGGGTTATTAGGATGGGAGAACCTTCTGGAGCTGTGGTCTCCACATTTTGGCCATTAAGATATTAGGGACTCTTAATATATGCACACATACTCACATACACACATGTACACACATACATGTACACACCCATGACATACATACTCACATACATGCTTATATACACACACTTGCACATTTACACTTACACACATGTACACACCCCATATACATGTATACTCCTACACACATGCACACACATGTACACACTCCCTGTGTACACGTATAGTCACACTCATGCGTGCACACACCCATGTACACACACACACGTGCACACGCTCCCTTCTGCACACACACATATACACTCACTTGTGCACACATACTCGCATATGCACATACACCTCACACTCACGTACACCATACACACGTGTGCATCTGCATCTACACGGTACAAGTTTTAGTGAGTTACATGCATGAGCTGTACTACTGTATTATGTATGTAATGATGTCACAGGAATGTAAAGTGTAAAACGAGAGATGAAAATACAACTAGATTTGCTTCTGTTTTCTTCCTGCACCCTGTGGATGGTTTTCACCCTAGGGTATGTGCCCTCACTTGGGAGCTTACTGCTTTAGAGAACGCAGTACTGAGTTTTTGTGTGGAGTTTTTATGAGGCCCTTGGGGTTCTCAAGTAAGCATTAAGGCCTTGCTTTATTTTCTGTCTTAAGCTTTAAGGTCAATTAAAGGCAACTACATTTAAATTCTAAAATGCTGAGTAATTTCACAGATGAAAATAATCTCGTCATTAATTCTGTTTAGAATATAAACCACAATCTTACTTTGAAGTGTTGTTTTAAGAAGTAAATCATGGGGGCGCCTGGGTGGCTCAGTCTTTAAGCGTCTGCCTTCGGCTCAGGTCATGATCCCAGGGTCCTGGGATCGAGCCCCACACGGGCTCCCTGCTCAGCAGGAAGTCTGCTTCTCCCTCTCCCATTCCACCTGCTTATGTTCCCTCTCTCTGTCAAATAAATAAATAAAATCTTAAAAAAAAAAAAAAGTAAATCATAAAAAATGATACAACCACGTTGTAGAAAATTTGGAAAAAAGAGGAAAGAAATCTACATTTTGTTGTGGTTATTTATAGCAGTGTTGGTTAGAGTAAGACCCCCTCTCCCTCTGTGGGGTACCTTAACTTTACTATGTTTTTTAACCAAAAAGAACTTTCTTTAGAACTTTCTGTACTAAAAACCAAACAGACTTTTTATTTTTTTTATTTTTATTTTTTTAAAGATTTTATTTATTTATTTGACAGAGAGACGCAGCGAGAGAGGGAACACAAGCAGGGGGAGCGGGAGAGGGAGAAGCAGGCTTCCTGCGGAGCAGGGAGCCCGATGCGGGGCTCGATCCCAGGACCCTGGGATCATGACCTGAGCCGAAGGCAGACGCTTAACGACTGAGCCACCCAGGCACCCCCCAAACAGACTTTTTAATGTGACTTCCGTATTTATTAGCCTGTGATCTCTCTGATCTGCCCTTTGCTGCTCTGTGAGTGAGGTGTGGGCGACTCCTTATCTGTAGGGAAGCTGAGGTTTGAGGGTATGATTCTTTGACTTGTGTGATTGGGAATCCTAGCTCTAAGCAAGCATGTAGGTTTTTTACCTACATGGAATTGGAATGTTTTGGCACACGGAGTAATGTGTGTTCACTGTAAAAACAGTGGGACAGAGAAATTATATGGCTCTTTCTTTAGTTCTAACCTTCTTCTGGACTCTAGAGAAAAGGAGGGCTCTTTTCCATGAAACTTGTAAATAGTTCACTTTTTTTCTGCCCAAGTTGAAAACTAGATCCGACTGGTCCTGGATCTGCGGGTGTATTTGCTGATTCATAGGTGGGTGGACACATCACGGCGTGGTGATTGTTAGGAGCAGAAGGAGGTGCCCCTGAGCGCTAGCTCCGCGGCATGAATGAAGGGGGTTGATGTGGCCACAGTCCGGTGCTGAGTGAGCACACGGTGGAGGGAGGGCTGGCTGGTGGCAGCCTCCACTTTCTGAGCAGCTGTTTTTATTGGCCATTCGCCTTCCCTTCTCCAGACTTGCCCACGCCCCAGGTCAGCGAGCGGAGGGACCCACACCCCAGTCGAATGCAGATGCCGCAGGGGAACCCGCTGCTGCTGTCGTACACGCTGCAGGAGCTGTTGGCCAGGGACACCGTGCAGGTGGAGCTCATTCCCGAGAAGAAGGGCCTCTTCCTGAAGCATGTGGAATACGAGGTTTCCAGCCAGGTGAGGGGTAAACGGGGTGTGCCTGCTGGGAGACGAGGCGGGGCGGGGGTGGCCTGAGGGGGAGAAGGGCCGCAGAGAGAATCCGTGTGCTGGGCTTAAAGGGAAGATCCAAAACTGGACGCCGAGAGCCAAGCCACCCAACACATGTTTCCATAGCCTGCCCTCCCCCCCATCCCTATGCTGGGATGCTGCTCGGAGGAGCTTATCCAGTCTGCAGGGTACACGCCGCGGCAGCGGGCCAGCCTGATGTGGTTTTGCAGTGGTGGGAAATCCCTGAGGGTAGAGTATGGGCTTCGGGTCCCGTTCGGAGGGCAGGATTGGTGTGTGTCCCATCTCATCCCCACTAAGGACGCTGCCCGCGCTGTCAGGGGCCCCCCCGATCCCGGAGTCGAGGAGGCGCTGGGCACCCGGCTGTGCGTCTGTGCAGAGACAGGGTGGCATCTGCAGTGCTAATCTTCCGTCCCTTCCTCCGTTCTCTTTCTTTCTTTTTTTTTTTTTTTTAAAGATTTTATTTATTTATTTGAGACAGAGAGAGAGAGCACATGAGAGTGGGGAGGGTCAGAGGGAGAAGCAGGCTCCCTGCCGAGCAGGGAGCCCGATGCGGGACTCAATCCAGGGACTCCAGGATCATGACCTGAGCCGAAGGCAGTCGCTTAACCAACTGAGCCACCCAGGTGCCCCTCCGTTCTCTTTCTATATCCTGGTGCTGTTAGAATGGATCCTGGGGGTAGTTTTTATTCGGAAACCGAGGATTAAGTCATCGATGAGCCGACAGCATCCTTGGGCCTGTGGAGTCCCACTGTGTCAGTGGGGGCCACACAAGGACAGGCGGAGCAGGGCCCCGCGGGCGCGCAGAGTCCTGCCGCTGTGGGGCTTCGCTTGGAAGAGTCTCTGTCATCCCGGGGAGGAAGCACGTTTTCCGAACCGAATGGCTGTGTGCGTGTGCTGTGGGAATCGGCAGTCACAGGATTTTTGTTTCAAGGTGTTCTCAAGCTGCAGAGACCGAAGTCGGCGAGTCAGCTTTGTTCTAGTGCGCTTGTGGGTGCTGCTCCCCGGGCGAGGGCGGGTCAGGGGGGCCCAGCCCCTTCCTCTGCGGGCTGGAGCCGGCGCGGGCATGTCTCCTTCCGGCCTCGCGGCCCGGGATGCGGTCCAGGGTGTGGTGGCTCCGAGCATCGGGGGCTGCCCTCCCCTGTACGGCGCTGGCAGCTGGCCCTTCCCGTGTCGTTCAGGTGCCCCGTTCCTTCAGGACGTCTGTTGTCCCCGCTCTGCCCGGGCCCCCTCCCGGCATGCGCTGCTCCAGCCCCAGCAGCACCCCGCTCACCCGAGGCCGCGGTGGGTACAGACGTGGCACGACGTGTGCTGTCCCCCGCAGGGCGGCCGCCTGCCTTCGTGGCTCTCGTAGAGCTTATGGTTTTTTTTATGGACGTTATATTTTGGGGGGCAGTTTGAGGTTCACGGCAGAATTGAGTGGAAGGAACCGAGATTTCCCATATCCCCCTGCCCCCCTCCCCCCCAGGACAGGCTGCCCCATGATCAGTGTCCCCCAGACGGGGCATTTATCACGACCGGTGATCCCACGTGGACATGTCGTCACCCAGAGACCACGGTCGGTGCGAGGGTCCCTCTGGGTGGGTGCGCATTCTGTGGGTCTGGACGGTGACAGCTGGTATCCCCCGCCATGTGTCCCACAGTGTTCATGGCCCTGAAGGTCCCCTGCGTCCCACCTGTTCATCCCTCTGCCCCGAGCCCCTGGCAGCCGGCCCTCCTGTGCTGTGTGCACAGCTCTGTGTCCCCAGGGCGTCCGGTCGTCGGGGTCAGACTGGCTGCTGTCCCTGAGCAGCGTTATTTACAAGCAGTACAGTGTGTGCGATTTCCGGGACCGATGCTCATACGCGCATGTCGTGTGAGCTTGGACATGGAGCCAGGTCGGGTTTCTCTGCGCGTGGGGGCTGGTGCTCACGAGCCCGCGGGTCTGTCCGTGACGGGCGTCCGACGTCCACTTGTCTGGCCTTCTGGGCGGTGTCTGGTCTGCCACGACGGTCGGCACTCTCCCAGGAGGCCTTCGTGCTTGTCGCGCCGGCGCTGGGTGACCGCGTTCGGGAGGGCGCCCGTGGGACGCAGTGAAGAGGGCATCGCTCGCACCGGCTGCCTTTAATGGGGGGTGGGTCCAGCTGTGCGGGCGCAGCCTCCTGCCGGAAGTCCGGGGTCTTCAGGAGAGCCCGAGTGACGGGTGGCGGGGCAGGACGCTCGCGCCATGCAGCGGTGGGAGCCGGGAGCGTGCCGCCGGGGAGGACGGGGCTTGTCCTCGGTAGAGCCTGGCGAGGCAGGGTGAGGCCCCAGCCGCAGCGCTCCCGCGGGCTCCGCTTGGTGGCGGGAGTGGGGGGCAGGGGAGGTGTCTGGCGTCTGAGCACGGGGCCCTCCGTTCTCTTGCAGCGCTTCAGGGCCTCTGTGTACAGACGGTACAATGACTTCGTGGTTCTCCACGACATGCTGCTGCAGAAGTTCCCCTACCGCATGGTGCCGGCCCTGCCGCCCAAGAGAGTGCTGGGAGGTAAAGCTGGGGGGCTGGCTGGCAAGGGACGTGCCCAGGAAGGCCAGGTCGGCCGGGGGGGCGGGAGTGCAACCACCCTGCTCCTTCACAGTGAGCAGTGCCCATCTTGCCTGTCGGGGGTCCGCAAGAGGTGGATCACTGTTGGTTCAAACAAAAGGGACCCATGCTTTTCCTGGCAGATTTCTGCACCCGAGCGTGTTTGCGGTGGCTGGGGTGGGGGTGCTGCCCAGCCTATTTGCCGACCCCATGCTCTCTGCCCGCAGCCGACCGGGAGTTCATCGAGGCCCGGCGGAGGGCGCTGAGGCGCTTCATTAACCTGGTGGCCCGGCACCCCCCGTTCTCCGAGGACGTGGCCCTCCGGCTGTTCCTGTCCTTCAGTGGCCCTGTGAGTACTTCACTGTCGCAGGTGGGGCCTGAGGTTCCCTACACTGCCTGGCATTTTTTTTTTTTTTTTTAAAGATTTTATTTACTTGACACAGAGAGAGCACAAGCAGGCAGAGAGGCAGGCAGAGAGAGAGGGAGAAGCAGGCTCTCCGCCGAGCAGGGAGCCGGACATGGGGCTCGATCCCAGGACCCAGGGATCATGACCTGAGCCGAAGGCAGTCGCTTAACCGACTGAGCCACCCAGGCACCCTTGCCTGGCATTCTTAAATTTGCTTGTTGTCTTGCTCTCCTTGGCTTGGGTGCCCTGACGGAGTCTCCTGCTCACGTGACTGCCCCAAGTGAGATTTACTTCCTTCCCAGATAATGGGGCTGTGATGTCAGGAGGCATCCTTGGCTTGGCAGGATTCGGTGTGTCAGCTGGAGGTTCTGAGCACTGTCGCCCTGAAGGCTTTGCTTGGGAGGGTTACGGAAGTGCCGGAGACCCCAGATTGCTATGGGTGTTTCCCGGAAAACAAATGAGGCCACTTTGATGATGTGCCATTGGAAGACTGAGTGGAGTCTTTCTCCCAGAGCTGCAGGATAGACCCACTGTGTCCCGTGGACGTTAATTTCTGTTAGAAACCAAGTGGCCGTGTCTGTCAGCTGTTGTGCTGTGTGTGTTAGCCTCGGGGAGCGAGGCAAAACCCTTGTTCCCGGTTGGGGAGGACGTCCCTGCCTTGTCCCAAGGGCAGCCTGCTCGCCTAGGGAGAGGGGTGGGGGCAGGGGCTCCAATGAGGCCGCTTTACCCGTGGAATCAGATGGGTCATCTTCTGTCCGAGGGAAGCCCTTCTTGAGCAGGGACTTGGGGGGGCTCAGTCCCACCCTCTCCCACCGCAGGACGCAGATCGCGGAGCCGCTGAGGCAGAGACACCCTGTGAGGCCGAGGGGCCTGGGGTCCCCTGGAGACGGCTTTCCTGCTGCTAGCTCAGACGCCCCTCTTATGGGACGTGAAGCAGGCACTCCGTGAACGCTTGTTGTGACCGTCTGCCCTTCAGCTGGGAGTGTGGGCCTTTGAGCCCTGGGCGGACAGGTTCCTTCAGTGCAGGGATCTTTACTGCCAGGGAGGAGTGCGGGGGGGCCTGGGAGCTGCACACACGGCACAGAGCTGGGTGGCGTCCCCGTCCTGGTGTGACGCTCCTCTGACCCTTTGCCCTCACGCAGATAGGGTGTTGTCCCTGGGACCTCCCTGACTCCGTTTCCTCTGGTAAAATGAGAAAATTAGGACAGATGATCCTCAAGCATCTCTGAAATTCTAGAACTCCTTGACTCATGAAGAGCTGCAGGTTAGGCTCTCTGCCTCTATTTCCCGTGGCTCTTTGTGGGTCCCGGTCTTGGACATGGCTTTGCCAAGGAGGCCTGTGTGTTGCCCACCGGCCCTCCTGGGGCTCTGTGGGCCTGGGTCCTGTGGGTCTGTCTGAAGGAAGGAGGAGACCTCAGCTCGTCTCTGTGCCCCACGTGGTGGGACCTACCAGGATGTGACGTCTGTGGCACGGAGGTCCTTTCTGCTCTGTGGATGGATTCCTGTGTTTCTGGAGAGAGAGCTGCCCTCTGGAGCTGGAGGTTTTGCGGTGCCGGTGTTGTTAAGTCAGGCTTTCCTGGCTGTGGAAAGCCACCCTAAAGGTTAAGGTCAATGGGAAGAAGTCCGGGGAGACACAGTGACGAGATGTTCTGGGATGCCTGTGTGACAGCCCTCCTATGGGAGCACGTTCCTCTTGAGGAAGGCCTGTCTCCTGCCTCCTGCTGACCTCCTCGGTCTCATACAGACTGTTCTGCAGCTTGGTAGAGCTGGCTGTTCTGTTTCCTTTTGCAGGACGTGCAGAACAAGTTAAAGGAATCAGCTCAGTGTGTTGGAGATGAATTCATGAACTGTAAGCTGGCTCCTCGGGCCAAGGTACTTTGCTCGTCGTGACGCGCCCCCTCCGGTCCAGGCAGTGACCGCCTGACCCCATGCCTGACCGCGTGCTGGGGATGACGCTGAGGCCCGCCGCATGCTTTCCTCATTTCACCTGCTTTCACCTGCTCGGACACACAGCCGGTGTCCTGCCAACTTCACAGATGGGGAGACGGGCCCCGAGAGGCTGCCAAGGTCCCAGACCACAGAGTAGCCCACCCGTAGGGGGCTGAACATGGTCTGGCCACAGAAGCCGGCCAGCTCTCCTGCCACATCTCCGAGGCTTTGTGATTCAGGTGGACTCCCGCTGGGTCACTAGCCTCTCGGATTTCAGAGGGGACGGGAGTGTTGCATTGGTTTATTGTAAAATTTAGCACATCTCTTCTTTCTCTAAAGAGGATTGTGGCGGCTACTGGGTAGCTTTTTCCTTTTCCTTCTTAAAGTGCTTCTCCGTATGGAAGTACGGACTCCTGCCCACGTGCCCACTCCATTCCCTAAGCTTCCTGTTTTCTAAGTGTTATGTAGTTAGTGTTAAAGAGTAGTTCATGACCTGGGTAGTTAATAGTTAAGCTGGTAAAAAGTGACTCTTGGGGGAGACATGCGGCCTCCCGGAGGCCTTGCCCTCATGCGGAGAGTCACTTTGAGCGTGAGGGTTATTATCGGAGTGTGCGTTCTGGCAGGACCTCCAGTTGGATCCGCTTTCAGTGGACGCTAGAATCGCCATCTCCTGGGGCCACTCAGCTTAGTGTTTGTGGTATATGTGTGATGTTGGTTTCTGTTTCTTTTTTGGACAAGAAGGGAGGTCCCGTGAGGCCCCACGTGGCCTGGCGTCTGGGCCCACACGCTGCTCTGTCACCGGGCTTCTTCCCTGTCCTGATGGGCGTCGTCTCCAGAAGGCCCTTCACGGCCAGTAATGCGTGGCCTTGCTGTCCTCCTTGCCAGGACTTCCTCCCGGCCGACATCCAGACTCAGTTAGCCGTCAGCCGGGAGCTCATTCGGAACATCTGCAACAGCTTCCACAGGCTTCGCGACCGGGCTGAGCGGATTGCATCGAGGGCCGTCGACAATGCTGCTGACCTTCTCGTATTCGGGAAGGAGCTGAGGCAGGTGCCCCGCCGGGGGGGGGTCTGCAGACTTGGTGGCAGAAGGCGTTTTACTACAGCGACGCCCGTTCTGACCAGTTTCACTGTTAGAGGGCGAAGGAGAGGGCTGGGGAAATGGGTTATGGAATTTAGAAGAAGACAACTGGGGGAATTTAGGCAGGGAAGGGTGGATCCCTAAACACACGAATGTGTGCCAGTTGGTCACACGGCGTTTTCCCTGCTGTCAGGACTAGACTGGAAAAGGACGGCCCGAACTGTTCACGCACCTCTGTGTGGAGGGGCAGTGGACGGTCAGCCAGGACTGCACCCTCCTCCTCAGTCTCGAGAACTCTGCCTCGCGAGCCCACGTGTGCACACCCATCCCTGGGGGGCTTGTTGACCAGAACTGGCTCAGGAGGCCTGGGGCGGGGGCTGAGGTCCTGGCTTTCTGACAGATGCTCAGATGTCCCTAGCGACCGCTCTTCGCGTGGCAGAGGTTGCCCTGGGACGACATGTCATGCTGGATGGCCAGCTCAGCTCCCAGGCCTTGAGTGTCTTGTCTCCTCTGTTTCTTTTTCCCTTAGTGCTTTGGGGTCTGACACGACCCCGCTCCCCTCCTGGGCCTCTCTGAACAGCAGCACGTGGGGGTCCCTTAAACAGGCGCTGAGAGGCCTGTCCATTGAATTTGCACTGCTTGCTGACAAAGCTGCCCAGCAGGTGAGTGACGTTGTTGTGCTCGGTGCCCGTTCTGAAGAGCACCTGTCCCTGGGGAACGGAAGCGGGGACATCTTTGTACGTGGACTTTGGAGTCCTGTGTCTGGAGTGAGTGGGTGCTGGTCTCGGTTGGAACTGCATGTCCCCATGTGTTCCGAGTGGCTCCTTGTGAGCCCCTGACGCTCTGAAGATGGTTGCCCATGACAAAGAGACTGGGTGCTGGTCCTTTGAAGGTTCATTTTGCTGAGATGAGAAGCTGTAATCTGTCCTTGAAAATGTAATCTCGGACTTCCCCGGATGCTTCTTGGGTGGACCAGGTAGTTCCCACTTTGCTATCCTAGTCAGCAAGTACTTGGTTTCTCGATAACTTATCAGGACAGTAAACTCCAGAGCCCTGAGAGAGCCCCATCTCCATTCCCTGCAGAGACCCAGTTAGCCTCCAGAAATGCTTCTGCCGCACGCGCAGGGGCCTTGTGGTCCTTGGGGATCTATTTGAAGGTCCACAGTTTACTGGCAGGCGGAGAGGCTCATCTGGGTGCTTTTATGCTATAAAACCCCTGCGTGACTTTGAGGGTGAGCGTTTGTGGCCTGGTTCTTGGGGAAATGGTCTGTAGGCTGGTAGTAAATAAATTAAAATGGTGTACCTGTGAAGGGACTTGCTGCCTGTCTGACGCTCGAAGCTCCTTAGTAGCAGGTTGGAGAACACAGCGACGGTGGTGGACTCTCCGACCGTGGAGCTGGGGGATTTTCAGGCTCAAGGTGGGGCCCTCAGAGGCCCAGGACGTCTCTAAGTTCCAAAAAGGAAATTTGATCTTGGCTGATACGGAAAGTCCTGGGTTTTCTTCCTCTGTGGTCCCGGTGCCTGTGTGTTCCCATTAGAAACTGAGTGTAGGGTGTTGGCATTTCTCAGAACTGGCGCCGGGCCCAGTCCCTCCCCAGGCCTGCCAGGTGCCCATGTGTCCACCGCGGGGAGGACCAGCACTGTGCTGTTGCAGGTGCGGCTGCAGAGAGAGGCAGCCTGCTCTGCATTCGGCTAGTGTCTTGTGCTGGGCCTGTGCTCGGGGTATGTTGCTTCCTGGGCCTGTTTCGTGTCCGTGAGAAGCAAGGGCTGGATGAGGTCATTCGGACACTTTTCATGGAACCTGTTGGACTTTCCTCAAAGCTCATTTTAAAACCTAAAATTGAAGCTGTCCTGGTTGCAAGGACCTAGGCCCTGGGCCCACACAGCTCCCAGTTCAACAGGTAGCCTCATGGCAGGGGTGGGAGAGCGCGTGGGGTGCACCGTGAATCCCCAGGCGTCCCGCAGAACGGAAACTCCTGACTCTGTCATCTCCCGTGTTTTCCGACTGAGGTTTGGATGCTGTGTTTCTGCCTTTGAAGAGGGAGAGAGGGTTCAGGCTTCTGATGTGGTGCAAGTTCATAGTTTGAAGCTGACCCCCAAGCTCTGAGATTCTCTGATAGCTGGCGGATGCTGCTTTGAAATGTGATGTCTGAGGAAGTACCACTTCCTGACTATTCCTCGTGGTTTTCACGTTGAAGTGAAATTAATATAGTTTTAATGTGAAACTGGATCAAACGACTGTCAGGACTTTCATCCAGCACAGCTGGGGTTCTGTTCACTCTCACTGCACGAGGAAAGACACCCAGGGGCTGGTTTTCCTAACTCTGTTTCCACACACCCTGGTTTTATTCTCCCCAACACCTGTTAGGGGCCCCAGGTCACTATATCCCAGCGGGACAACGGAGACTGAGAGGGGGCTGTTTTTTCCATGCTGACAGGTGGTGGTTTGGGGTCTTGTGTGGCATTGAACGAGAACTGGGACCTAGCCAGTGACGTGACCTGCTGCTAGACCGAGGAACCTCCGTCCTCCTGTGCCCCTCCGCCCAGTCAGGCGGGAGCAGGGCACCTGTGGACCTCTGGTGTTTTCCTTCCGGGTTTAGAAGACCTGGAACATGCCTGTTATTTTCCTTTGACCTTATTGGCTCGAGTCTTGGCTGTGGGTGTGGGAATGAGTGGCCTGGAACCTCTGAGCTCGGCAGGCATGAGTCCCGGGTCCCCTGAGTTGCTGGCAGGACCTGGGCAGGAGCCCTGGTTCCCAGGGCAGTGCTTGTAACCCGGTCAGACTCCTCCTCCTCGTTTCTTCCCATCTTCTGCCTGCACCCTCGACACAGTCCGCTGTGTGGTTTCCGAGGTGAGCTTTTCATGCTGAGCCATAGCTGGAGCTCTAGAGGTTGTGAAAAGGGCTCTTTTCTCTGAGGAGCCCACACTGCACCCGGGAGAGGTGAGGTGCTCACCAAACACCTGAGAGGTGCTTGGTGAATGCCTAGGAAGTGTTCAGCAAACACCCGGGCAAGGTGCTCGGCAAGTGTTGGTGGCTGAGGGACATGAGCTGTGCTAGAGCCCTCAGGACATGTGGCTGTGAGCAGTGTTAGAATGGAGGGCTCCCAGGAAGCCAGCCTAACCCCAACTGTACTGTGGCTTTGGCACGCTGGGAGGCCCAGTGCTGTGGAACAGCAAGCACGAGTGGACAGATGACCTTGGGAACTGAGGATGTAGTTTTCATCCAGCTGCTGGTTTCTGTGGCTTCCCTGCCTTACGTTGGGGGGCCTTTGTGTGGGAAGGGGGCTCTTCTGCAGAGCTGGCTGGTGGCTGTGGGGGGAAGAGCCAGCTCAGGCCTGCGTATGGGGGGCCCTGGCCGGGTCTGTGGGTCCTGTGGTGCTCGGTGTTGGTCACCCACCCTTGTTTTCTAGGGCAAACAGGAAGAGAATGACGTGGTGGAGAAATTGAACCTCTTCTTGGATTTGCTCCAGTCCTATAAAGTGAGTCTGGCTGTTCCTTGGCCAAGGACAGAGCTTTTGAGAAGGATCCATGATCTTTCAGGGGTGTGACTCCAGAGGAGTGGACGAAGAGCTGCGAAGCCAGGGCTGTGGAGGGAAGATGGGCCGTAGACAGTCTTGCCAGTTATTTCCCCCTGGCGGGTTCTGCAGGTGTTCTGGGCTGTGGCCCCAGCAGGTGTGCAGACAGGCCTCTGGCTTCCCTTGGTCTGAGATTGGCGGGTGTGTGTGTGCACGCATGCATACATGCGAGTGTATGTGTATGCATGTGTGTACACGCGCACGTGTGTGTGTGCATGAGTGCATGTATTTGTGTATGCATGTGCATGCGTGTGAATGAGGGTATGCACGAGCACGTGTATGTGTGTATGTGCATGTATGTGTGTGTACATGCGCACGTATGTGTGCATGAGTGCATGCATGCATTTGTGTATGCATGTGCATGCGTGTGAATGTGTGAGGGTATGCACGAGCGCGTGTATGTGTGTGTACACGCGCACGTGTGTGCATGAGTGCATGCATTTGTATGCATGTGCATGCGTGTGAATGTGTGAGGGTATGCACGAGCGCGTGTATGTGTGTGT
>NW_022589782.1:1646171-1662955 GCF_004348235.1 Phoca vitulina | reverse complement strand
GTGTATGCATGTGCATGCGTGTGAATGTATGAGGGTATGCACGAGCGTGTGTGTGTACACGCGCACGTGTGTATGTGTGTGCATATGAATGCATGCATTTGTGTATGCATGTGCATGTGTGTGAATGTGTGAAGGTATGCACGAGCGCGTGTATGTATGTGTATGAATGTACACACGCACATATGTGTGTGCATGAGTACATGCATGTGCATGCGTGTGAATGTGTATGAGGGTATGCACAAGCGTGTGTATGTGTATGTATGTGTGTGTGTACACGCGCACGTGTGTATGTGTATGAGTGCATGCATGCATTTGTGTATGCATGTGCATGCGTGTGAATGTGAGGGTATGCACAAGCGCGTGTATGTGTGTATGTGTATGAATGTGTGTGTCCACGCGCACGTGTGTATGTGTGTGCATGAGTGCATGCAAGCATTTGTGTATGCATGTGCATGCGTGTGAATGTGAGGGTATGCACGAGCGCGTGTATGTGTGTATGTGTATGTATGTGTATGAGTGCATGCATGCATTTGTGTATGCATGTGCATGTGTGTGAATGTGTGAGGGTATGCACGAGCGCGTGTATGTGTATGTGTGTGTACACGTTAAGACGTGCGTACACGTGTGTGTATGTATGTGGGTATATGTGTGCATATGTAGAAGTATGTGCGAATGTGTAAATTGTGAGCACAGGTATGTACGTGTGTGCACGTGTACATGTAGGAGTGTATATACACGTATGTGACTGCACACGTGCACGTGAGTGTATGTGCATGTATGCAGAACACCTGTATATGTATGTGGGCGTATACGTACGCTCCCACACGTGTGCGTGCGCACGTGTGTCCATGTGCACATGTGTGCACAGAGGGGTGTGTGTGTGAGAGAGAGAGAATATGCTCGCTCCCTACACATGTGTGGGGGCTGGCCTGGCGCGGAGGGAGCTTGCCTCTTCTGTGGGCAGAGATGCTGGGAAGTCCGACTCCAGCTCTGGGTAGGGCTGGCTTCTGAACCGTGGTGGCGTCGGTGATGGGCTGGATGGTCTGTGAAGCCAGAGAATCCTTCGTGCTGAGCTCAAGGAGAGGGGGCCCAGGACTTTGAGGAAGGTTCCAGAAGGGATTTGTTAAGTTGGATGGTAGCCAGGTCCCCTCGAGATCCCAGCACTGTGGTTCTGTGGCCAGTATTTCCCACAAGATTCCTGAGTGGGGCTATTTTAGGGCTCCAGGGAAATGCCGGTGCATCTTCCTTTTGGAGGTAGGTCTTTCTGCTGCTGGAGGGACATGGGCTTCCTGAAACTGGGCAGCAGAAAAGTCGGAGACCCACCTTCCATCTTCCCTGTGCGTCTTCCCTTGTGGACAGGACCTAGTTTATGTGGGTTTTTGGTTGGCAGTGCTGATGTGCACTGCAGCCCCTCCTGGTTTCACCCGGGGCCTGTCACCGGAACCACTCCGTTCCACGACTCCTTCCTGAGCGTGGAGTGAGTGGGTGTGCGTGGGAACGGTTTCTGAAGAGGAGGGGCTCGTGTGTGAACAGCGCTGACTTGGAAGCATGTGTCTGTTGGCTGGTCTCTTCCCACTGCCCCCTTTCCACGCGGCCTCCCCCGGGGGGAGGGTGGCTCCGGGTCCCTGCTGGCTGGTGGCTGAGCGCAGGTGCCCTCCCCGCACAGGACCTGTGCGAACGGCACGAGAAGGGCGTGCTGCACAAGCACCAGCGTGCCCTGCACAAGTACAGCGTGACGAAGAGGCAGATGCTGAGTGCCGCCGTGCAGAGCCGCGAGCCCGACTCGGCGCAGCCGCTGGAGTCCCGCATCGTCGAGGTGCTTCTGGCGGGGGGCGGGGGGCGGGGGGCGGGGCGGCCCGGGGCTGCGCCCCGGCTGGGCTGCCTGTGAGCAGGCCTGGCCTGGCTGGGCCCCGGAGCTGTACTTCGGGGCCTGGCCCCTGAGCTTCCGGAGGGTCGCTGCCCGGGGCCGGTGCGGCCGGCGGGGGGATGGGCAGGCGGCCCTGTGGTGCCCAGAGCAGAGCCTTTGGGGGTGCCCGGTTGGGGTGAGTGGCTTGGAATTTTCCTCAGCGCCGGTGCAGGGAAGGGCTTGAGGCCCCGGGCTCGGGGAGGGGCCGTGTATTGGTGTGGCGCTCCGCAGCGTCCGCTGGGCCGGGTACGAGGGGCGGCTCCTCTCTCCGCAGCAGGAGAACGCCATCCAGACCTTGGAGCTTCGGAGCTTCTTCTCCTTGTACTGCCTGCACCAGGAGATGCAGCTGGTCCACATCTACCTGCCCCTCACCTCCCACATCCTCGGGGCCTTTGTCAACTCGCAGATCCAAGGCCACAAGGAGGTGGGTCGGCCAGCCCCTTGCTGTCTGGGAGCCTGGCACTCCTGCAGCCGGCCTTCCGGCATTGCCGGGAGCACGGGGCCTGGAAACAGGCCAGGTTCATGTCTGCTGTCGCACACGCAGGCCGAACAGCAGTGGCAAAGCTGTCCTCGCGATGCTTGGAGGGTGGGGGGCAGCGTGAGACCATGATGGAAGTGTTCCTCCTCTCCTGGAGGAATTCTGGAGTCGGGTAAAGCGCAGCATCCCCTGGAATGGAGAGAAGAGAGGGTGGGGCGTCGGTGAGAGAAGGCGGGGGTTGGCGCAGACCCCGGGTCCGTGTCCTCCGGCCGGTGGCTCCCGCACTGCTGGGAACAAGCCCTCTGCTTGGCTGGAGACGTGGCAAGCTCCGCGGACACCTGCTGGCCCCGAGGACCCAGAGCCGCGTGGCGCTAGCTTGTCTTGGACTCCTTGTGCCTCCGCAAATGGGGACAGGCGTGTCCCTCTCCAGACAGCCTAGAAGGGGGCGTGTGTCTAGGCTTGAAGAAACTCGTATACGGTCCCCGCGTGGTTCTGCCTTTGCTGGCCGCTGCTGACGTGGTGTGTGCTGGGTCGGGTCAAGGCCTGGTGGCAGCCCCAGCAGGACAGTCACCTGCTGGGGGGGGCGCGTCTGCCCGTGGCCACCTGCAGCTCCCTGGCACAGTAGGCGTGCTCAGGCCAGAGTCCCTAAAGCCTGGGCTGCAGTCCCGGCTCTGCGCCTGTTAGAACTCTCCAGCCTTGGCGTGTTTAATCCCTGTGGCAAGTTTCCGTTTCTGAAAGACGGTGTGTGCTGCGCGCCTCCTCGGCCTCCAGGATCGGCGTGGGACCCGGAGGGTGATGGGCTACAAGCGTCTGGGACTGCAGCGTCCCCATCCCTGGGGAGCGTCCCGACGGGTCAGCCAGAGAGGAACGGGCCTCTCCCGCTCCGGTGGAGGCCCGCGCAGGGCCCCGTGCAGGTGGGCTCGGGTCTGGGGAGGCTGATCTCCGAGCCGCCCTCCTCCCTGTGCCGCTGGTGTCTGCTCCTCAAGCCGGATACCAGCGTGCGAGTGAGCACTGCCGCACGTCTTACCCCCACTTCCTCTCTGGCGCGGCTTGTCCTGTGTGACCCGCCACACCGGGAGGCCGGTCCTGGCGGAGCCCACCTGCCGGCCACCGGGCGTGCGTGCGGCGCACACCATTCCTTCTCTTTCGGCGTCCTCTGTGGAGGAAGGGGCTGAGATGCGGCGAGGGGAAGGGCCAGCTGTCCCCTGGTCTGGTCTGGTGGCACGGGGCTCCTCGGGGGTTTCTCACCCTGTTGTGCTCCCTCTTCTCCAGATGAGCAAGGTGTGGAACGACCTGAAGCCCAAGCTCAGCTGCCTCTTCGCGGGACCCAACAGTTCCCTGCCCCCGCCGAGATCCCCGCAGGACGGCATGTCTCCTCAGTAGTGCCAGTGGCCTGGGGCGGGAGCCCTGGCGGCCTCACTAAAACCTCTTTCCAAACGGTGTGTCCCTGTTTAATTCCCTTCAGACAGCGGCTGCCTTCCCCCCCCACCACAGGGTCCCCGGTGTTGGGCTGACGCCCGGGCTGGGGGGGGTCCAGGGTCTGGGTGCTGCCCTCCTGGGGAACAGGGCCGAGGACATGATCTGAGCATCCACGGAAGCCAGAGGCCATGGGGATCTGCTCAGCTGCCTCTGCCCCCCTGCCCCCCGCACTGTGCCTGGGAGTCTGGTGGGGAGAAGTTGAGGGCCCCTGGAATGGTTTTCTCTGATTCCCAGAGGTCACGGTGGCAGGATGGTTTCCACATAGCAGGTGCTGGGGGGGAGGGGGCATGTGCAGGGGCCCCCCAGGGGCTTAGAGCAGTCAGGAGGGTCTGGATGAGCTGAGCCCACAGAGGACAGCACTGTCCCTGTGTCGGATGAGAGGTGGCTGTACCTGGCACGTCCCTGGAGGCCAGCCGGCCGTCCTGGGCCGGTGTAGGGCAGCCGTGTGAGTGTGCGTGGGGCGGGGACTCGGGGGCACTGGGTGCACAGACGGTGTGGATTTCCAGGAGACAAGCCCCAGGGAGTGCCATGGGGGCCCTGGCCTGGTCTCTAGGGTCAAGTGTCCTGTGTCCCTCCCTGTGTGCACGCTCAGTCTCTGACCCATGTGCGCCTGGTGGTCTGCGATGGCGGAGACAAGGTGAAGTGGTGCTGTTTGTCCAAGTGCAGCAACGGTTCCGTCCTCTCAGCTGCCCGGATGCCCGTTTCTCTGCAGACTGCACCTGGAGGCTGGAAGGCCAGAGGAGGCCGGGTGGGGGGCGGTGTCGCAGCCGGACTCTGTAGGAAGGGTCCGTGTGGCTGTGGCTGAGCCGCTGTAAACTGGCCTCACTTACTTCAGGCACTCAGACCCCTCCTTCTAGCCTCCCTCCGGCACCCGCAGGCCCAGAGGGCTCTGTGCCCGGAGCTCCGGGGGTCCTGTGCGCTTAGGGCCCGGGTGCTTCCTGCTCTGACTCCCTTTTGTGTAAACACAGGCCGGGGGCTTTCTCCTAGGCCTGCAGCCCTTTGCGCTCACTGCTCCCTGGCCCCGAGCGGTGCTGGAGGAGGTCCTGACCGCACTACAGGATTCCTGAGATTCATGCCTTCCGGGGGGGAGCGCAGACTCCTGGGGGTGCGCCCGGGTCTGACGTCCACCTGTGTGTCCGCACACAGCATGGGGACCGAGGGTAGCTTCTCTCCCCACAGACAGGTGTGCTTCCCCGAGGAGACCATGCACACCGCAGTCTGGGGGAAAGTGTCCTTTTGGTCCGGCCAGACGACCGGGTCAGGCCGGGACGGACCCACCCCACGTGCGGGTTCTGCCTGTGCCGGCGGAACAGCCCTGGGGGTGTGTGTGGGGGACCTGCTGCGCCCCCCCCCCCCCCCCCCGCGCGAGGCCCCGTGACCGAGGCCTGTGCCTCCCTGGGCTGACGAGAAGGGGCAGTGCATCCGCAGAGCCCAGCACGTGGGGGTCGTTTCGGTCAGTGGCCTGTTACCGGGCGGTGCTTGGGTTCTCAGCCCCCCGCTGTAGAAATGGGTTCTCGGGCGCCGGGAGCGGGGCTGCTCCCGCGGCCGTGTGCACTTGAGCCACAAAGCGTGACCTCTGAGCCTCCTGTTCATCCCTGTCTGATGCTGCTCACCCACCCGCGGCCTGCACGTGGCTGGTGAGGGACAGGTGACCCCAGGACAGTGGAGAGCAGGCCCCGCCTTGCATGCACTAGGGCTGGGGGCGCATGCACTGGGCAGCTGCTCAAAGGCCGGAGGGCCGGCGCGGGGAGGGCCTCCTCACCCAGGTCACCAAGGAGACTTCAGCACCAGAGACTTGCCCTGTGCTTTTTGGAGAGGATTTGCTGGTGACTCCGTGTTCCCTTGGCCTGTTCCTGAGGCGGAAATGAGGGGCTCTTGCCTGGAGGGGCGTTTCTGGTCCATTCCCTCCCTCCCCCCAGGCCCTGCAGGGAGGTCAGCAGACAGATGCAGAGACTTGCTGGGGGTGGGGGGGTCATGTCCTCCCTGTGCCCTCAGCTGGGGACAGCAGAGGCCACTTTTTTCTGCACAGAGCCTCCCTGTGCCTGAGCTGCAGGGCCTTCCTTGTCTTCCACGGCCTGCATGGTCCGAATGCCACGGGGACAGAGCCCTGCTCCCGGACTCGGGCAAGGCTGGAGTGGAACCCCACCTAGGACCATCCACCCTGGACCCTGCTTGTTCGCTCGCTGTCACCGGCAGATGCAGAGCCGGAGCGGAAGACGCAGTTCTGATGTGCGCACGGGACCCTGGCTGGTTCTATCTGCCCTCGAGGCCCCTCCTCCCTCGGTGACGCAGTTTGATGTATGGAGCACTTTATAAGAAAGGCTGTAGGGATCAGTTACTACTACGCCCAGTAAACTGGAATTGTTCACAAATGGCATACATTCCAAAGTTTTTATCAATAAACACGAACAACCATTAAACCTGTTTATGAAAGTTGGGTAAGTTGTGCGTTGTCTGCCTCCCCCCTTCCTGGTGGTCAGAGATGTGGACGAGAACACCCTGTCCCTTGGGGTCCCGTAGGGGACAGCCTCCGGTGCCTTAGACCAGGGTTTTAGCCCTGGGCCATGACTGTTCCTCAGTTTCCCCTTGATGGAGGGGTGGGGAACAAGGAGGGTACAGCTGCTCGCCCACGCTGGTCCCAAGAGCCCATGGCACCGCACAGGGCAGCACCCGGCCCTCCAGCTGTCCTCTCAGCGCTGCTCTGTCCCAGGGCGCGGTCACGGCCCAGCCGGCGCCCCGCGAGGAATGTGGAAAAGGTAAAAGGTCTTTATTTTCACCTCCGCCCACCCCACCCCACCCCAAGACCCCAGCTCTGCCTCGGGGCTCAGTGAGCGGGTGAAGTGGGTCCCATGGCCCGCAGGGGCCAGCGCACTCCTGCCTCGTCCACCTCGTCCACCTCGCGTAGCATGTAGTCCAGGATGGTGTCGGGGTCCTGGAACTTGAAGTACCCGTGGAATTTCTTCTTCTGGAGCAGGAGGGGAAACCAGTAGCTGTCATCGGGCCACATGTCCGAGAAGGGGATCTGGTCCAGCTGGAACCACCGAGGGCGCATTTCTGTAGCAGGTGGAAAGAGCACGGACGTTCCACCCAGGCTTAAACTGCCCGTCAGCAGTGAGCAGGCAGGTCCGTATGAGGCACCGGGCGTACTCGGCTGTGTCACTTTGCAGAAGAGGAACAAGGCTCGGAGCTAGGTGCCGGCGCGGGGCCTGCCTCCCGGGACCCGGACCTGGTCTCCCCTCGCCCGCTGGGGTGGGGAGGGACGGACTCCAGGACTCACCGTCGCTCTCCACGGGCGTCCCCCGGACACTGTCTGCGCGGAAGATGTGCACGTCCATCAGCTCAGGCTCGCCCACGAACTCAAACACGACGTGGCCCACCTTGTGAAGCGCGTCCACGGTCAGACCGCTCTCCTCCTGCAGCTCCCTGCGGGCGGGCGGGCGGGTGACCCTACAGCAAGGTGCTGGGGACGCAGGAGCGCTTCCCCCCCTGGCGAGCTGGCGGGACTTTGCAGTCATCTGGGGACCTTTCAAATACTGATTCTGTCCAGAGGTTCTGGTTCAGGGTGCACAGGCCGACCCAGCTCAACAGCCCGTGAGCCACGGGGCAGCCCAGGCCTGGCCGAGCTCAGCGGCTGGGGGGGTCACGGGTGGGCGGCGGAGCTGGGGACCTCCCACCCTGTCCGGTTCCTGCTCTTCCCACAGGACGGCAACAGCCACACGGGTGCTACTCTCCAGGCTGCAGGCTCCGGGGACCTGGGTCCCGAATCCCCTCTCCTCACACCTGTGCTGAGAACCATGGCCTCCCAAGGAGATGCCCCAGCCCTCCAGCCAGCTCCCCCGTGGCTGATCACGGGACAGGGGCTTCAGGCCTCCTCCCAGGGACCCCTTTCCCACCCGAGCACAAGTGTGATGGCGAAGCAGAACCAGGCCGCCCCCCCGGAACATTCTGATGCTGGCGTCAGTTTCGAAGTAGCCCCCAAATCACACGTCTGCAGTAGATAATGTGGCCAGCACCCCTGGACGCCTCCCCGGAAGGAGCCCTTGTGACCATTTCCGTGTGATCTTTGGGCTGCCTCCCCTGTGCATCCCTTCACACGCCCGCGCGTCTCACGCCGGAGCAGAATAACCCCCCACCCCTCACGGAGCTCGGCCACTTTCCCAACTGGCGTGGGTCACCGACGGTAACAGCGGCCAGCTTGCAGTGGCGAGGCGCCCGTGAGGAGCAGCTTCACGCACCCCCGGACCGCGCTCGTCTGCCCGGCCAGCCGGCTCCTTCCCTCGTCCTTCATGCGGCCAACGCTCTCTGGAGGCTCTGTGCTCGGAACTCGGGGGGCTCCCCGGGCCACGGCAGCCGCGGAGCTCCGTCTGTTCCTTCCTGAATCTCGCTGCCCTACTGCCCTACGTGTATTTTTGTTTCTCTAAGTGCTCTAATTACGCCTGACCATTTATAGTTGTATGTAAAGAATGGCTTTTTTTTTTTTAGCTTTGATCTCCAAGTTCTGTTAGGAACACAATGCATAATTGCTTCCTGTGCCTGGAATGAGAAGCCAGGGAAACCACTTTGCTCATTAAACACACACACACACGTTGGGTCTTAGCGGTCTGATCCCAGCAGATGCCTTCCTCCGCTCGGAACCCACCAGAGCTGCCGGGAAGGCCCGCAGCGGAGTCATGTGAGCTGGCTGCCGCGGCAGACCAGGCCTGAGTGGTTCTGAAAGCCGGAATTTATTCACTGACGTGGTTCATTAAAATTAGACTTGACCTAAAAACATGGATGTGTGTGTTCACTTGGGGGTGCAGATGGCCCCCCAGTTAAATGTCCTGGCACCCCATGGGGCCTCCCCCAGCACTCCGGCAGCAGGCTGGTGGGGCTCGCTTTGAAAAACTTCACCTAGTGATTTCATGTTTTGACTAGTTTCGGTTAATCTTCCCCAAATACACAGCAGTGCACGAAATATCAATAATCTCACTTCCCAGGCTGGGATAATTAGTGGGGATGACAGTTTCAGTTTTGCTAAAGTGTCGGATTGTGTGTGTGATGCTCAGCTCCCCAGATGGCAGAGAACGGGATGAATCATGAATTAAACAAAATGACAGCAGCCGAGTGTCTGGGTGGGTGGTGGGGGGGCCCCCGCAGTCCTGGGGCTCTGTTCAGCCACTCAGCTCCTGAGGTTCTCTGAACACGGCGCTCTGCGGCCTTGCTGGAGGCATCAGGCACGCTGGCCAGAGAGATGGGACCGTCCACCTGCCTACAGCCCAAACCTGACTCTGACGAGCCCCAGCTCCCCAAGTGCCTGTAACCTACCCGCCCCCCGCCCCAAGAATGCTGCATCCTTGCTGCTCAGATGCTGTTCCCCCAGGGACGACCGCTCGTGTGTACGTGGTCACCCAAGCCTGCAGGTGGGGAGGGTACGTTAACTCAGCTCTAGACCGGCGGCCTGCTCTGGGATCTGTAAGGGCACAATGGGAGTGCGGTGGATAAAGCATGTGCCAGGCTCCCTGCAGAGGCCACCCCGACTCACTTGCCTGCAAGAAGCCCAGGGCTGCTCTGGAGTCAGTCATCCTTCTGGCCTGTGGGGCCTGAGCCACATCTCAGCCTGTTCCTAAAGTGGATTAGAATGTGCCATCTGGCCTCTCCCTCTCACCCCACAGGGGCAGGGGCACAATACTCCTTTGTCGGAGGTTGTCCTGACTTCTGGCTCCATCCTAGACACCGGGCTGGTACCCCAGTGGCCCTGGGGAGAGGAGATGGGGGTCCCGGAGAGTGCTCCTCGGAGCCGACCCCAAGACTCGGAGCCCATCTGATGGTGTGGGGCTCTGGGGCTGAACTTCTGCCCTCAACCTCAAGGTAAGGCCTGTCCCGGCCTTCATGAAGAATGTCTGCAGCACGACGGCCTGGCCCTCTGCTTCTGAGCGTGGAAATCGTTACTGCCCCGTAGCCACAGCAGGATGTCCTCCAGCGGGAGCAGCTGCCTGCAGGGGCACGACATGCCCGTGTGGACGCCCAGGGGGGCAGCTGGGAGGAAGCGCCCTCCATGGCCTCTCTCGCTGGATGAGGCCTCCGGAGTGTGAAAGATCACGAGCCTCTGAGGATAATGAACTCCTTTAGAATACGGCCGTGAGTCTGACAACAATAAAAGGTCGCTGATTTCACGAGGGCTCCGTGCTCTGCGGTGAGGTCAGGACAGCGGGACGAGTCATGGGCCATGGGACGACCCCACCGGCAGCCTCTGCGGTCAAGCGAGCGTCTGGAGAGCAGACCCCAGGGCCCAGCACAGCACCTGGCCGGCTGTGCCGAGCTTCTTCAGTTACCCACCCGGTCGCGGGACGCCACTGGGGACGTGGGACAGGAAACAGACGTCAGGCTCTGTGTCACATCTGCCCTGTGATCATGCCAGACGGGGCTGCAGGACAGTGGAAGACGCGGTCTCTTCAATAAATGATGCTGTGTCAGCCGGACATCTGGACGGATGAATCTCGATCCTCTGCCTTACATCTTACCCCAGACTCCATTCCAGATGGAGTGGCACTCTAACACTCCTGAACATTCCAGAAGAAAACTTAGGGCAATGTCTCCTTAAGCTTGGGTAGGCAAAGATTTCTTTAAAAGGGTGTAGAAACGCTGCATGTAAAGAAAAAGCCGTATGTGGAATCCCATTAAGATGAAACTTCTCATCGAAGTATCACTAAGAAGAGGCAGGCCACGGAGAGGATACTTGCAGGAGACTGGACGTGGCTGAGGAAAGACTGTGAGCCGGAGGGCATCTCGACAGAACGGCCCAACACAGAACAGCAAAGAGAAAGAAGATCGGAAAAAACTGAACAAAATATCAAGGGTGTGGGATGGCCAGCAAACGTGTGAGCAACAGGAATGCCGGCAGAAGAGAGAGAAGACATGACTGAGAATGTTCCCGAATTAGTGTCAAGGACGCCAAACCACAGGTCCCAGAAGCTCAGCAGACACCAAGCACGACAGATGCCAGATGCGTTACCTTCCAAGTGTAATAAATCAAAGATAAAAGATCCAGGGGCCCCTGGGTGTCTCAGTGGGTCGAGTGTCCGACTCTTGATTTTGGCTCAGGTCATGATCTCAGGGTCGCAGATTGAGCCCCGTGTTGGGCTCCTTGCTCAGCGGGGAGTCTGCTTGAGATTCACTCTCTCCCACTGGCCCTACTCACACGCTCTCTCTCCGATAAAATAAATAAAATCTTAAAAAAAAAAAGATCCTGAAAGGAGCCCAAAGAAGAAAGCACCTGCCCCACAGAGAAACAGGGTAGGAGTGACATCGGACTCCTCAGACACTGGGCGGGCAGGAAGAGGGAGGCGAGACAGCTGGGGTTCAGGGAAAAACAAAACAAAACACACTCACCTAGAATTCTGTACTCCCCTCCCCTTCAAAAGGGAAGGAGAAATAAAGGCTTTCTCAAAGACAAATTGAGGGACTCTATTACCAGCACACCTGCCTCATAACAAACGTGAAAACAAGTTCTTTAGAGAAAAGGGAAGTGATAGATCAGACCTGGCATCTGCACAGAGAATGCAGGAGCATGGAAGGAGTAAGTGAAGGCAAGATGAAACGGTTTTATTTTATTTTATTAAAAGATTTTATTTACTCATTTGAGAGAGAGAGAAAGAGAGCGAGCACAAGCAGGGGAAGGGGCAGAGGCAGAGGGAGAAGCAGGCTCCACTCCATGCTGAGCGCAGAGCCCGATGCGGGGCTCGATCCTGAGACCTGGAGATCATGACCTGAGCTGAAGGCCGACCAAGGCAGACACTTAACTGACTGAGCCACCCAGGCGCCCCAAGATGAAACAGTTTTAATTCTTAACTGATGTAACAGGTTAACAGTTTGTTCAAAGTAACAGTGATGATGTACCCGCTTGCTTCTACCCTGTGTGTGCACACTCCTACATAACCTGAACAACAGCGAGGATACAGGGCTGCGGGCTGGAATCGGGATGGCTGCTGTTGCGAGGCAGGCAAGCCGCTCACGGGACGGGGCAGTGTTGTTTAAAGCGCGCCTGGATTAGCTGCAAATGTGTATTGCAAATTCTGGGGCAAGTAGTCGAGCAGTTACAAAGGTAAGGATAGCTGACATGCTAAAAAAGGAGAGAAAGGGACTCATAGAAAGTGCTCAGTTAAAACCACAAAACCGAGAAAAGGAGAGGGTGACAATAAGAGGAACACCGAACAAGGGTGACAAATAGAATAGATATGAACCCAACTGTAGGAGTCTCCACCTGGAACATCAGTGGTCCACACGCTCCCGCAGAAGACAGATGGTCGGAGGGGATCAAAAAACTAGACCACCTGTCTACACGGAACCACGCTGGGTATAAAGATTACAAGCATGAAGTATAAAACGATAGATTAAAAAATACAGATGAAATGTAAATGGAGAAACACACATGCCAACACTAATCAAAGGAAAGCAGGAGTATCTGTCTGAACTTCAGGCATCAGGAGTAAAGAAGGGTATTGCTGTGCTGGTAAAAGGGGCCACTTCTCCACGATACGATCCTCAACACGTATGTGCCTCAAAATAGAGTCAAACTGCAGGAGGCCAAAACTAACAACTGCAACGAGAAACACATGAATCCACGTCCTAGCGGGAGACTTGAAGCAGAAAATCCGTAAGAACGTTAAAATGTATAAAGAAGTACAGATCCCGAAGAGTAAGACAGGCAACCCAATTTTTAAAAAATGGGTGAAAGACTTGGGCAGACACTTCACAAAGCCCAGACATCCAAGTGGCCTGCAGACACGGGCCGGCATGCCAGACCAACGGCCCCCGGGGCAAACCCAGCCTCCCCGAGGCCTCGGTCCCTCCAGAGCGGCTGAAATCAGCGATCAGAAAGTGCGTGTTGCTGAGGCTTGGAGGGAGCTCCCATGCCTCCCGTGGGCGCGTACGTGAGCTCGACCGCGGGGCTCTGTATGCCCCCGCCCCGGGGAGCGGCCGCCAGGAGAGCAGACACGGCACCAGGGACCCGGGACCGCTGATGACAGGGCCGCTCACAGCTGCACACCGGGACAGGCAGGGGCCGTGGCAGCAGTGGGAGGCCGACCGAGAAGGATCCGAGTTCTGTCCTGGGGACAGGGAGCACGTGCTTCTCATCTCGACGACTCACGTCGCCTGCCCGATGCCAAGCCTGCTCTGCGGGAAGGCCACCACCGCGCTCGGTACTGAGGGTCTTACGTGTGTCTCCTTTAGGAAACGCGGAACCGAGAGAGGGCAGGAGGGACGGGCCCTAGGAAACCAGAGGCCTGCCAGTTTGCTTGCTTGTCGCCAGGAGGCAGAGGACAGAGGTGAAGCTGTCTGTACCCCAGGCGGCCCACACCACACCCCTCTGCGCGGCCCTGCCCCTCAGCCTCGGCTTCTGCGGATGCTGCGTTCCACCTCCCACCTGCTTGGACCACATGTCACGTCCTTTGGGAGTCTTCCTTTTGCCCAGTTATCTGCCCTGGCTCTTTATTCTGGACGCCCCAGAGCACTGGCTGTCCCCTAGACCCGCTCTCTGCACCTGTCCCTGTGAACCTGGTAGCCAGACTAGATGGGAGCTCTGCAGGGCTAGGGCCGGGACCTGTTCCCGTGTCCTGACACTGAGCAGGACCCCAGAGATCAGGACCCAGCGAATGGGCTCAGGAGGACAAAGACATTCGGGTGGTTGGCAGAGCAGACCACCGGCACCCACTGCTTGTCCATATTCCACGCCCACCCCCGGGGCGGCTCACAGGGCCGGATGCCAGAGTCTCGGCAGACTGGGCTCTGCCCCAGCTGTGCCCTCCCCAAGCAGGACCGGTCACACGGCCTTGCACTTGCCAAAACCAATGACCCCACATGGTGGCGTCGCCGCAGCCCCGGTCCCGGGCCCACGAAGGGGAGGGGCACGCCACAGAGAGCACCACGGCTTTTCAGACAGGGCTGCGGCCCAGCCGTGCGCCACGAAGCCAGCTTAGTGACCCACGATTCAAGGATAACGGGGTGGGAAACGTGCTTGTGGCCTGCCGTCCGTGACAGCACCGCGGCCTCAGAGACCAGACATTTCCTACGTGGTGGTCGTGTTTAAAAAACCCCGAACTCGAGAACCACCAGCCTGTAGTGCCCGCAGCCTTCTTCCCTTCCAGAAGCCTCACTGCTATGCGTGTGGGGCTCTGTTCTCTGCCCCAGGGAAAGCGGCCTTAATCAAGGTTGCCAACGTTCTTCAGAACAACATCAACAGTGCTGAAGGTTTGTGTAGTGCTTTGTGCGTTTACACACAGTCTCGTTGTACCCGCACACGCCTATGAGGAGAAAGAAGGGCAAAGGGCTTGAAATCGGAGCTGTGTGATCGCAGACAAGCCGCTCGACCTCTCTGGGCTTCGCTTCCTGCCCTGGGGAAGTGTTGAGGATTAACGGAGCGTGTGTGTGCTCCAAAAGGCTGAGACAAACGCTCGTCGTCGGCTCCCCCGAACAGACGGAGACGTCCAGTGACGGACCACCCCTTGGCTAGAAGAAGCCGCAAGCACAGCCTTGAGCTGCTCCTGAGTCCCCAGCGACAGCTGGCGCGGACCCCACTCACCGCCCTGCCACGCCTTTCGCCAGAGGCAGGAGCGGTTACTGTTATTCCCATTCTGCAGATGAAGGAACTGAGGCCCAAGGGCTCCATAAGGAGCTCCAGACTATCCCCTCGGGAGCTGGTTGTGTGGGCAGGCCCACCCCAACCTCACCTCTTGGCCCCGTCCTCGATGGTCTCTCCGTCTTGAACTTTGCCCCCGAAGCCATTCCAGCGGCCGGCCCCAAAGCCTCGCTTCTTCATGCCCAGGAGCACCCGCTGAGGCTGCAGCACTAGCACCAGGGTGTAGAGCCTGGAGGCGCCCATGGTCCTCCGGGGACCCCTGAGGAAGGCAAGAGGGCGGGCTCAGCCCAACCTGGGTGCAGACGGGGGGCGGTGGAGGCCAGGGGCCAGGTGGCATGGGAACGTGCCGTGGAAGGCAGGGAGGGGAAGGCTGGTATGTCATCTCCCAGCCCTGCCACACGTGGCTGGCCTCAGGGACAAGGGAGCTTCTGGGCTAGAGAGGGGCTTGGCTCTGCGAACTGAGTGGCAGCAGTGCCCAGGCCGTTGGCAGGGGGATGGCCATGTCAGTGCTTGCCCCGCCTCAGCACAGAGGCAAGAGGGCAGTCCAGCCGTGTGCACCAGCAGAACCACGCGGGTTAGCGCCTGGTCCTCGGGTCAGGCTTTAGGCCGTGGCCTCTTCACCAGTGGGCTCTTCTTCTGGCCTACGGGGATCTGCCTTCTGCACCTCAGCGGTGGCAGGCTACGGAGTCCCGAGCAGTGCGGAGCTCCTGACAGCGGAGAGCCCGCTCAGCAGGGCTGGCTGGTCCTCCCTCCTGCGACAGCTCATCTGCTCACAGCCGCTGCTGCCCTGGGGGCCACAAGGGTCCCCCTCCTGCTCGAATGGGCGAGCACCGTCCAGAGGAAAACTCCCAGGCTGAAGTCTGGGTGCTTGCTGGAGACGTGGGGGAGGGCCAGGAGCAGGGCCCCTGTCCACCCAGCCCTAGCGCGGCCTGGGGCCCACTGAACACAAGTCTCCCACGCTGGGGACCACGCTGGATGAGAAGCAGGCGCAGGGATCTCTGGGAAGTTCCCGTGCCTGAGACAAGGCACCTTCAGGTGGGCCCTGGCGTTGGGGGTGGGTCTCCGTGCCTGAGGCTGGATGCCTGTGTACGTGGTCCTGAGGCTGACGGGGTCCCGCGCAGAGCCCTGGCTTCCCAGTGAACTGTGCTGGTGACGGGGAGGATACCGGGGGCGTCGGCTATCACTTAGGAAGCACTCACTGTATGCTTCTCAAGAAGTATTCTGTTTAACAGACCCAACAACTCCGAGAGCTAAGACTCGCTTGCCCCGTTTTCAGAGGAAGAGGCGGACGCTGAGAGGCGGAGTTGGACCCAAGGTCAAAGGGCAGACTCAGTGGCCCAACCTGGGTCTAGGGGCTGTTGAGGTTCAGCGGGCGCACAGACGCTGGAGCAAGCGGCCTGGGTCCTCAGAGAGCCCCCCCGGTGTCAGGGCCGGGGGCTGCCTCCGACTGGGCAGCCCTGCTAGCCGGGGCCGAGTCCAGTCACCTGCACACTGAGGCCCCTTATCAGGGCTTTAAGAGACAATATCCGCCCTTCGCAGAGCCCCAGGCCAGTCCTACACAGCGCGGGGGGCTCGGGACCTCAGGTCCCCAGGCCGGGAGACCCTGGCAGTCCGGGATCCATCTCCTCCGGCCTCTGCTCACCTGGCACCCCCCTGCCCCTCTCCCCTCCCCTTGCCCTCTTCAGAGGCCCCGAGCCCTGCACTCTCTACCCGGTGCCTGGCCCCCTCCCCGGTCCCCCATCACCCGGCCCCGCCCCTTCCCCTCTCTCCGGTCCCCCTCCCTCCTCCCCTCCTCCCTCTCCCCGGGTCCGCCGAGCCCCCCTCCTCCCTCCCCGGTCCCCCATCCCCAGGCGCGGGCCCCGCCCCCTCCCCTCTTCCCTGCTCACCTGACCCGCGCTCCGCTCCCCGGCTCCCCCGTGCCGGGTCCCCGAGCCCGCGCTTTCTGAACCCGGGCACCGCTTCCGGGGGCGTGGTCTCAGGCCGGAAGCGAGGCCGGCACTTCCGGCGCGGGCGGCCGGAGCGGATCTGCACCCATGGCTCGGTGAGTGGGGTTGTGAGCAGGCCGGTGGTCGCGGTTGTGCGCGCAGTCGGCGTTTACGGAGCGCCTGCTGCAAGCGAGCGGGAGGAGGAGGGGCTGCGGTGCGTCCAGGTTCCCTCGGCGGAAAGAGGGGCGCGGACGCGGGCGTCCCGGGCGAAGTGCCTAGGAGAGGACTTCCAACACGGAGCCAGGTGGAGGCGGGGAAGAGTGGGGACAGGTGAGGGGCGCTGCAGGTGGAGGGCGGGGAGAGAGTGGGGACAGGTGAGGG
>NW_022589782.1:1639512-1645771 GCF_004348235.1 Phoca vitulina | reverse complement strand
GGTGGAGGGCGGGGAAGAGTGGGGACAGGTGAGGGGTGCTGCAGGCGGAGGGGAAGCTTGCGAAGGACACAGCAGGTCTGAAGGCTGTAGCACAGGGCTTCCACGAGTGGCCATGTGGCTGAATCCCAGACGTGGGTAGGCGCTGGAGGTCAGCTGCGCAAATCTGCAGGTCTCAGTGTGTGACTCTGCTCTGCCGCCCCCCCCAACCGTGGGAGTTGGTTCTGATGCCCAGGAGAGCTCTGTGCTCCTTCCAGGAGGCCCCTTCGGCTCTTCGAAGGCAGCGAATACAGTTGCTGTGTCCACATCTTGTCAACATGCTTTTGTTGTTGAAGGCGCTTTGGCCTGGAGCCATTGGGATGATGGTAGGTTCTTTCCATCAGAGAAATGGATGCAGAACTTAGTTTGTAGGGTTGTGCTGAGAGTTCGTGAAGGGACGTAGGGGGAGCTCCTTGCAGTCAATAAACTGTTAAGAACTTGACTTTGCCAAAGAGACTTGGGAATTGTCCTTCAGCTGCTCACACAGGTCGAGTTCAGTTGTATGCGGCAGTGACTGGTAAGGCCCCGTGTTGGCCCCCACAGACATGGAGCTGAGTAGGGCAAGGGTCTGTCCCCGGGGGGTTCCCTTGCAGTCCCGCAGAGCCCAAGGAAAAGTTGTCCCGGGGGAGCAGGAGTGTTACCTTTGTTAATGTTAACGGTACTCTTAACCAGTGCTGGAAGAAGGTGGGTTGACACAAGCAAAGTGACTCTCAGTGACGTTTGAGTCTTCCTTCCGAAGAAGACTTCCGCGAGCGAAAGACGCTTCTTTGCTACAAGGCGACGCCTGCTGTGCTCGCTCGCCTGGGCGCGGGGAGCAAGCCCCCAGGCCAGGCGGCCGGAACAACACAAAGTGCCCACTCAGCGCTGGGGGCTGCAGCCCCAGCTCCCGGTGTCGGCAGGGCTGGTTTCTCCCGAGGCCCCTCTCCTTGGCCTGTACGTGGCTGCCGTCTCCCTGTGGCCACCCCTGGTCCTTCCTCTGTGCGCGTCTGGCCGGTGTTTGATGAAGACACCAGTCATATTGGATTCAGAGCCACCCATCTGGCCTCATTTAACTGAACCACCTTTTTAAAGACCAGTTCTATTTTGAGGTACCTGGGGTTAGGACCTTCACAGACGAATTTGGGGAGGGACTCAGTTCACCCCATTCCGCCTGCCTTCTGGCTGGGTAGCCAAGTCTCCTCCCCTCTCGGGCCTCCGGGCACCGTCTCTAAAAACACGTGGGTTGAACCGGGGAGCCTGCCTATCTGTGTGATGCCAGCCTGTTTGCTCCCCTTTTCTCCAGCAGGTCCTTGAAGCTGATAGGCGCGTCCCTTCAGTGTCAAAGGTTTCACACCGCTGGGAGTCACTCCAAGGGTCGGACCGGTGCGGAGCGCCTGTGGCTGATGCGCCATGTGAAGGACCCCTTTGTGAAGGCCGCGAAGGTGGAGAGTTACCGGTGCCGAAGTGCCTTCAAGCTCCTGCAGATGGACGAGAGGCACCGGATCCTGCGGCCCGGCCTCCGGGTGCTAGACTGTGGGGCGGCCCCCGGGGCATGGAGCCAGGTGGCTGTGCAGAGGGTCAACGCTGCGGGCACAGGTAGGGCCTCTGACCACCCTGGGTCTGGAGGCGCAAGCCAGCTGCCCTCCACCGGAGGATTCGGGGTGGCCAAGCCACTTGGTGGCTTGTTTGGTAGTAAGAGGGGTGAAAGTGGGACACTGGTGTTTTCAAAATGACGGACACGGTAGAAAGCTGTAGTGAAGATTTAAAGCACCTCAAGTCACACCGCGTCTGGGCGTCCGTCAGCGCGTCGGCGTGCCCCCTTCCAGAATTCGCTTTTGCATGCATAACTACATATGTGTATTTCCTTTTTCAAAAACGCTAGTATTCCACATCCATGTTCTTCTTGCTGATTTGGAGCCTTAATGGAGCTGTTTTTCTCCACGTACTGATACATTGACATCTTCCCGCGACAGCGCAGCGGCATCAGCCACAGGGGTTTCCAGGTCCTGGTCCTTGAAGCCCTGGGTGTCCCCGAGGTCCCGCTAGGGCTGGTCCAGGAGCACCCGTGGCTGGGGCTCTGGGTTCTCTCCTCTGGCTCAGCCTGAGGGACTCAGCTTTTGCGGTCTTGTATTTTAGGATTTCGTCAAAGATTTTCTATATGAAAACGGTTCCCCTGATTAATCAACAGGGAAGCCCGTACCCTCAATTTAGAAAACCATGTTGTCCTTTTGAATGCTTGTGCAGAACTCCAGAGGACAGCTGTGCTGTTCGGCCAGCCTCCCCTCCCAGGTGGTCTGCTAGTGTGCACCCCGCGGTGCTGAGCATCCCTCCCCCTTTCTTTCCTACCCTAAAGTCGGAGGGTACCACAGTCCCTGGCATTACATGAAATGTGCCGATTCACAAGAACCTTTCTCCGACACACAGAATGAGGGCTCTGTGCCTGTTGTCCTAATGAAAAATGAGGTTCAGAGGAATTTGCTGATCTGCTGAGAGAGAGGCTGGGAGCGCTGCTCCCTGGGTTCACGGCTAAGACCCAGCCTCGTTACTGTGGGCGGGACGCCTCCAGCGGCTCTAGAACAGGGGGAAAAACAATATTTGTAGCTCGGTAAACACCGCCTAAGTGAAGGCATTTGTGTCAGAGACTCCAGGTCCTTTTCCTGCCCCTGAGCCTATCCATAGACCTAACAAGTGCTTCCTGTCCCCGTAATTGCTCTTCAGGAGAAGGAGGAAAATGGCCAAGTTTAACCTGTAGGAAGAACGTGGCAGAGGCAAAGAGTGTGGATAAAATGATTGGGTTTCTTTTCCTCCCAGAAGTTGGAAAAGGCACCCAAAGCCATTTGCCTCTAGTGGACCCTCCCCAAGGTTAGAACACATGGGATATCAAAGGAAAGAAAGTCAGGTGCGTAAAATGAGATGTGGGATGTCCTCCTTTCCAGGAGTGAAAATGGTATTTTCTCCTTTGAAAAATGTACTCTGCAAAATACCTGACTTCTAGTCTTTAGCTAGGAGTAAAATGCACGTTACCCCACCATGGAACAGCCTCTCTGCTAAGCAGAGGGAACCAGCAAATCTATGCACCCTGAACTAGTCCCCCCGCGGGTACCTGCAGAGCAGGGGCCCTCCCCGGACGGGGGACACCAGGGCCTGCTCGGGGCTGGTGAAACAGTGGCCTCTTTACTGCGCCGTGGGTGCCTCTCAAACTGGGGTGAGGGGTCACGTTCTGTACCTTGTCTTCCACCTGTCCCTATCCCCCATTTCTTGGCTCGTTTCTAGTAGTTTCTGCATTGAAAGAAATTGGATTAAGCTGCAGAATGGACATGTTGATTTAATGCAGAGGTACTTTATGTATTAGTGTGTCCTTTTCTGTTCTAGTTTGTCAGAAAGGCTGCTCAGAGATAAGACCCCTCACAGAGAGCAGGCCCCGGGAAGTGACATGACGTCAGAGTTGGAGTCCTGTGCTCTGGGACAGGCGCTCTTCTCTGGGCCCCAGATTCCTCACATGCAGAGTGAGGCCAGCTTCTGTAGACGGATAGAGCAGGGGAAGGGCCTTGTGTCCACATCTTTCATGTTTGCTCCTATCCTTTGTCCTGACTTTTTATTTCTGTTTTTCTACTTGTATTTCTGTTTTTCTATTCGTATTTCTGAGGGACGGTTCAGAGTGTAAATAATGGACTCACCCTGTCTTCTTTAGATCCCGGTGCTCCTGTTGGCTTTGTGCTTGGGGTAGATCTTCTTCACATATTCCCCCTGGAGGGAGCAACTTTTCTGTGCCCGGCTGATGTGACTGACCCGAGAATCCTCCAGAGAATCCGAGAACTGCTTCCTGGAGGGAGAGCAGATGTGATTCTGAGTGACATGGCACCCAACGCCACAGGGATCCGGAGCCTGGATCACGACAGGCTCATTGGCTTGTGCTCATCCCTTCTGGACCTGGCTTCAGATGTCCTGCACCCTGGCGGAACATTCCTCTGCAAAACGTGGGCTGGAAGTCAAAGCCTGGCGTTACAGAAGCGACTGACAGAGCGGTTCCAGAGCACCAGGACGGTGAAACCCGGAGCCAGCAGGAAGGAGTCGTCAGAGGTGTACCTCTTGGCCACACAGTACCAAAGAGGGAAGGAGTTTGCGGAGGACTGAGGGTTTTTCCTGCGGTTTCCGAGCCTTGTTCACTGCCAAGTGTCATCTGAGCTCTTGCTGGGAGTGTGACTGGGGGGCGGGGGGCGGGGTCCAGGGTTTGATCCGGGATGCAGCAGGCAGGACAAGTGGGGGGCCTTTGTTTTAAGCCAAAAAGGTGCAACAAAACGGTATTTGCTGGCCGGGATGTATGATCAGAAACAGTCTCTAGAATGGGATTTGTGAGGCGGAGTGGAAAGGATGAAAAGACAGTGGGAAGGAGCCGGGGGCGCACATGGGCCTTGGTGTAACCTTGATGTAACTGTCATGTCACAGTGTTCCCGTGTAACAGAGAGAGTCTCCACCCTTGCCGCCCTGACCGACCGACCGCAACACCCAGGCTTCTCCTTGTCATTTTGCTTATACGGTGTAGCATGTGAAAACCTGAACTTTCAACCTGGGGATTAATTTCCATCTCTCTGGTGGATGATGTGTTAATCCCTTCCTCAAGTAGCGGGAGTTCCCCGCAATTAGGGAAGACATTTGGTATGAATTATGCAGGGGGCTGGCATGCTTTGTTTTATTGCTGAAACCCCGGGGGCCCCCAAGACTGGCAGTGGCCAGAGCAAGCATCCACGTGGTGTGTGCATCTACTTCCTTGTGCTCTCTTCCAGGAACTCGATGCAGCTTTACAGAACGACATAGACTGTACGATTTTTAAGGGATTTCCATGCTTTTCAGTTTGTTTTCCATGCTTTTAAGTTTGTTTTTATAAAAATTGGTTTCTTCAAAGCCATTTCCTGGAGGTGTCCTCATCCCTCAAGAAAAGTGTATTGACCCTATTGCTGATTAAATCCCAAGGATAGGGCTGGGGGAGAGCCTAGGTAGATACCCATAATCTCCACCAGGGCCTGAGGGCTCAGTCCAGCACTCTGAAGTGGGCTGGAGGCCGGATTTAGCATTTTTTCACGTTATTTTGTTGTAGTCAGTTATGTCCTAGACTTCCCTGTCCTACCCCCAGCACATCCCCTGCCCCCATCCTATTTCACGGCCCCCCCCCCCCCCCGGGGCAGTGCAGATCCTCCAGACCCTTGGGGAGGGGTGTTGACCACCCAGACCCTTGGGGGGGGGCTTGTGCAGACCTTTGGGGTGCAGTGCAGACCCTCCAGACCCTGGGGGGCTAGCAGACCCTCCAGACCCTGGGGGTGCGGTGCAACCCTCCAGACCCTGGGGGTGCGGTGCAGACCCTCCAGACCCTGGGGGTGCGGTGCAGACCCTCCAGACCCTGGGGGTGCGGTGCAGACCCTCCAGACCCTGGGGGGGTGGTGCAGACCCTCCAGACCCTCGGGAGGGTGGTGGTGCAGACCCTCGGGTGCTCACTCCAGGGAAGGGAGGGCAGGGAGGAGGAGGTTCATGAGGGAAGGAGACCCCTGTTACTGGACGAGGGTCTCTGGCTGTGGGAGCTCACAGGGCCCTGGGAGGATAGCCTAGCAGCAGAGTATTTTGCTTTTCCATTGAGCCCGGAGGAAAGTAAAGATGTACTAACTCAAGCCAATACTGTAGCAAAATTTGGGAGTTGTCAAGAGCAGGAAAGTTTGGCCCGAAGAGGCCACCGTTGGGCGGTGCTATTCTACACAATACGGTGAGAGGCCACCGCCCCAGTGGATGTCCGTCCCGCTGGGGGAGGCGGGCACCCCGACTGGCCCGCGGGCCGGCCTTTGGTGAGAGTCCTCCCGGCGAGGTCTCCGGGGAGGGCCGGCTCCGGGGCGCACGCGAGCTCCCAGGACTCGCTGGTGCGCAGACCCGGGTATTTACGGTCGGTTGTGCCCAGGTCTCGCGAGAGCGCGGCGGCAGGTCTCGCGATACGCGGGCGCGGGCGTAGAGGAGGGAGATCTGAGAGGCGGAGGGGATCGGCCGCGGCTCAGGTGAGCTGCCGGGCGCCGGGGTCCCCGGTGGGCGGCGGTGGGTGGCGGCCCGGGGCCGGGGGCCGGGCTCCCCCTGCCCGTTGGCCTCCTCCTCGCCGCCCTCGGTCCCTCGGAGCGGGGCCGGGGTCGGAGCCGGATTCTCCAGCGGCGGCGGCGGCGTGGAGCGGGGCCGGGGTCCGAGCCGGCTTCACTGGTGGCGGCGAGCGGTC
>NW_022589782.1:1612906-1639502 GCF_004348235.1 Phoca vitulina | reverse complement strand
GGGTCCGAGCCGGCTTCACTGGTGGCGGCGAGCGGTCGGGGGTCGGACCGGGGCCGACCCGCACCCAGCGCCTGGGGTCTGGCGGAGCCGCCCGTGTGCCCAGAGTTTGCAGAAGTGCCCGTGCGGTGCCTGGGCCGAGAAGGGCAGCTCCCAGGCAGCATGCTCTGCACACGCAGCCCAGGGGTTGTGATTTCCCGGGGTTTCGGTTTCCGTGGTTGGGTTGCTGAAGATCGGAGTCTGTTGGATAAAGAGGATGGAGTTTGAGCTGCTGCCTAATCGCGTGCCTGGTGCAGCGGCTTAGTTCCAGGCAGTTGAAAACGTGTGTGTGCTCTTCATTCCAGTGGATTACACACGTCGGTTCCTACAGGGGATGGCCTCTCCCGAACGGGACATAGTGGCTAAGTTTCCCATTAGGGGATGGAGAGTATGGCCCCGCTCTAATCTTGGCAGACGGAGGGGTTTGCCTTCTGGAGCCGACCTCTGCCGTCTCCTGCCGCTCGGGCCTGTATCTGCCAGGCTCTCAGCACTCGGTGCTGGTCCTGTTCTGTCTTGCGATCCGTTTTCCATCCACAGTGTGTTTGAGAGGAGGTGAGCATAGTCGCATTGTCCGGGGTGCTAATGTGGCCCACAGAGGAGAAGGGCTCTGTTCTCCTCCAACAGGGATTCCGAGTGAGAGTCCTCACTTTCTTCCCCTGGGGTGTTGGCAGGGAGGTGTTTCCAATCCAATACTTAGGGCCAGCCTTTTACCTATGCACCTGTGGGAATTCACTCCTTTGCTCATTAACTGTACCTGGGATGTTCCCCACTCACGGGCTGGCGGGCGGGCGTCAGGCCGCGGTCAGTACAGGTTTGGGGATGTGGGTTCTTTTTTTTTTTTTTTTTTTAATATTTTAATTTATTAGAGGGCAAGAGAGAGAGCACAAGGTGGGGCGGGACAAGCAGACTATCCCATGAGCAGGGAGCCTGATGTGGGTTCTGGGATCATGACCTGAGCCGAAGGCAGATGCTTAACCTACGCCCAGGGGGTCCCCCGGGGATGCCGGTTCTTTGCTGTTGCTTGTGCTCTGCCATGCACTGGCTTGTGGGGCACACTGGACTTTAGAGCCACACAGACCTGGGTTCCAGTCCGTTGTGTAACTTTCTGAAACCCCACTTTCGTGATGTGTGAAATATGTGCAGAAAGACCTAGTTGGCCCGCTGTGGGACCTGAGATGTCCTGTGTGAAGTTACAGGCAGTGACGAGCTGTGGTCCTGGCTGCACCCCTGCCATCTGGAAGCGTATTGCTGGACTCATCCTCACAGCACCCGTGCGCGGTGGCTCTCATGAGCCCCAGTTTACAGATGAGTTTGGGCTGCCAGCTCACTGCGAACTGTGGTTATGAACACTGGGGTATCGTGAGGACTCCGAGAGGCCCTGGGAGCGTGGGGCCGCTGGTAGAGCTGACGGGGCCTGTAGAGGCTCACAGTGACCCCTCCCTGTCTTCCTCCAGAAGCACAGTGGCCATGGACGACCTGGGGGAAAACACCACCGTGCTGTCCAGCCTGAGGTCTTTGAACAACTTCATCTCTCAGCGGGTGGAGGCAGGGTCTGGACTGGACGACCCCGCCTCTGCCCCAAGCTCCCTGCACGTGCAGTACCAGCAGAGCATGCAGGTGGGTGCCCTGGGCGCGAGGGGTCTCTGGGTAGAAGACACCTGCCCCTAGGGGGGGCCTGTTCAGGTGCCAGGAGGTCAGGTGAGTGCCTGTGTGTGGACGGGTAGAGAGAAAGTAGGGAGATTGAGCATGTCCTGGTCTCAGACTACGGGGGGCTGTTTGCGGATCTTGGCTTCAGTCTGCCACGATGTGGCTTCTGCAGTTTTGCTATAGGAATTCTTATTTCACTTTATTTCACGTTCTTAGCAACGCTTACTGTAGACCATGAAAGAGGGGTCAGGTCTCCTGGACGACTTGAGGTTCCACAAACTTGTGGGGTCAGTCTCCTGGGGGCAGGGGTCACTGGGGCCACATGAGGAGGGGGTGGTGTGTGCAGCCTGGCCCTGGCCCTGCCAGTCCGCACGGCTGCCGCGTCGGGCAGCTGCAGTCCCCCGCTCGTGCAGCTGGGGCCGGTCCTCGGTAACGGCCTGTGGCTCTGGGAGCCCTGAGGAGGCCCAGGCAACGCTGGTTAAACAAATGCTCCTGTGTTTGTATGCGTTCATTTGCTATTGAATAAATAATTGAACGATTTTTGTTTGTTTAGTGGACTGAGTTGCTCACTGCCATTTTTTGGCAAAGACTTTTTATTCCGAAATTGGATCTTTTGTGTTTGTTTTTGGTGTTAAAGCACTTTTTTGGGAAATAATGGTGGTAATTGTTTTTTTGTTTTGCTTTTGATTCTTGCTCACTGGCAAAATAAGAAGTTGGCAATTTGGTCTAAAAAAGTGTTGTAATCTTGTTGATGCAAATGTTTGGGAACTTTTGGCCAGTCTGTCAGAACTATAGAATCTAGAATTTCAGAGGCCCGGTTCTCACTAAGCTGGTGCTGTGGAGGGCCTCCTCCGTGTGGGGGATCCTGTAGGCAGAGTGAGCTGGTCAGAGTCTTGTAGCTGCAAGACCTGTCAGGGCCCTGACCGGGCCCTGTGCTGTCCCAGCACTTCCGGCAGTGGTTTGGTGCCCTGCCAAGCTGCCCCAAACGGCAGGTGGGGGAACTGGGATCCCACAGGTCTGGAGAGTCTGGCAGTCCCCGCCCCCTTGCCCTTTTTTTTAATGCTCGTGTTTCTGTGGGAAAGTGTTTACAGGGGCTCTGCTCCATGTCAGTGTTGGTTTAAATAGAAACATGTTTCAGTTACTTTCCCTCAAATGCAGTCTGTGGGCCAGGAAGATGTGGCCACGGACCGTCTCTCTGGGGCTCCTGGCCGCTGTGCAGTAGGGCCCACGGGAGCTGGGGGCCGTCCTTCAGAGCGGCTGGGCCCTCGCTGCCCGCCGAGACTGGGAAGGCCAGTGAGTTTGATGGAGGGCGGACTTCGGAACCCCCCCACTTCAGCTGGTGCGAACTGAAATGAGAGAAAATGCCAGAGGATAAAGAAAGTGTGGACTCGGGCCCTCAAAGAGTGTGTGAGGGGGTGGGTAGAGAAGATGCCTTTCCTCTGGCCTGGGATTTCTCAGCCTTGGTACTGCTGACATTTGGGGCTGGAGAATTCTTTGTTTTGCAGGACTTGCTTCTGCCTTATGGGATGTTAAGGGACATCCCTGGCCTCTGCCCACTGGATGCTGGTAGCAAACACATGCTCCCACCCCCTCTTTTGACAGTCAGCAGTGTTTCCAGATGTTGCCAGGTGTCCCTGGTGGAACTGAGAACCCGTCGCTCTGGCCCGTGCTTCTCAAACTTCGGTGTGCGTATGAATCCCTGAGGCTATGTGTAAAGGAAGTTTCTGATGTGGCATCTCTGGGGTGCAGCCTGAGGTTCTGCATTTCTTTTTACTGCCCGGGAGCTGCTGTGTTAGCAGCCATTCCTAGAACGCTCAGGCTCTAGTCCACGCGAGGACGATGCCCTAACACAGTCAGTGGTTCTGCGGAACTGTTTGGTGTGTCTTCTGAGGCCCTTCAAGGCTAGACCTCACCTTTATGTACCTACCCTCTGTGGTAGGCTGACTTCTCAGATGGCTCTTAAGTCCCTGGCTCCTGGTGGACCACACTTTCTCCCACTTAAACACTAATGTGGTTTTGTGGCAGCAGGATTTTGCCAACATAATTAAGAAATCAGTCGACCTGAAGATGGTGGGCCTGACTTACTCAGAGTGGGAGAGGGATTCTGCATATGGAGGCTTCTCTCTTGCTGGTTTTGGAGGTGGAGAGGGCCACATGGCAAGGGATGTGGGTGGCTTCTAGGAGCTGACAGCAGCCTGGGGCTGACAGCAAGGAAGCGGGACCTTAGTCCTCCAGCCGTGTGAGTGTGAAAGAGGATCCCGAGGTCCGGATGAGTTTAGAACCTGGTCACCAGTGTTGATTTTAGCCTGTGAGACCCTGATCAGACAACCTGGCCATGTGTGCCCGGCCTTCTGTGCATAGAACCTGACTGATAACATGGGGTTTTAGCTGCTGAGTTTGTGGTAATTTTCTACACGGCAATAGGAAACCAACATGCCCTCTTTTCTAGAACAAGCCTACACATTGTCAGCTTAAAGTATACCTTTCTCTTCCTGTTATTATTTCCTCTTTGTTTACTGCCTCTCCCCACCCATTTTCCAACGAAGGGCCCAGCATCCATCCTTCTTCCCCAGGGCTGAGTATGGGCCTTGTTGGAGGCAGGTGCTTGGTGTGAGTGTCGGACAAGCCGCTCACCTATTTGGTACAGCTGCTGAGGCTTCTCTTCCCCTTGGGTGTGACCTGGTCAGCTGGAGGAACGAGCGGAGCGGATCCGTTCCAAGTCCCAGGTCATCCAGGTGGAGCGGGAGAAGATACAGATGGAGCTGAGCCACAAGAGAGCTCGAGTGGAGCTGGAGCGGGCGGCCAGCACCAGTGCCAGGCGCTATGAGGTGGGTGCGAGCAGGAGCACGGTGCCCGCCAGGCCCTGAGGCAGGCAAGCCTCCGGCAGGGAGCCTGGGGGCTCTGCCTCTGGGTTGCCGGGGATGGCCTGGTTTGGCCATAGCCAGCAGCTATGCTTGATGTCCTCGAGGGGGGCAGTGCCCGGGGGACGGCTGTCTGCGCGCATGCTTCTCTGCTGGGCTCCCTGCCACCCCCACCCCAGCCCCCACTCCCCCCTGCCCCGAAGACTTGGGGTGTAAATCCAGCAGAAATACGAGGTACCACAGGATGACAGGCTTAGAAAGTCACCGGGTTGTGTAAAGGTCTCAGGCCCAGGCCGGACCAATTTTGCTCACGTGGTTATAGGGCCTCAGAGCAAGGATCTCCAGTCTTGGGGGTACTTCCTGTTGTCCCTGGCTTACTCAGGGCAGACTGGGCAAATGCAACCCCCCATTACCTAGGGAAGGTACTAGGCTTTTACTGAGGGCATAGATCCCTTTTTTTGCTTCGATCAACAGCACTTTGCCAGAGGTTTTCAATGAGTGCTCATGATTTGTGGAAATGCTGCCAAGACTTAGGCAAAGCATTGGACCGGCATGCCTCTGACCTGCCTGCGCTTTCCCCAAGGGGGGATGTCTGGCCCCATTCTTGCCTTATGTGGCATATTTGCACGTTTTCCTAGTCCTGTAAAATAGCGGCTGTCTTCCAGCGTGTGATGCTGGTGGATGTCTTCGACCCTGGTGTGCTGTGCCGCGTGGGCCTAGTAGCCCAGGAACATGGCCTACGCGTGGGTCCCACGGCCTTGCCATTGCTCTGGTGTTGCTCCCAGGGCTTCCTCCTAAGGTGGGGCTTTAGCTGGTGTTCTGGGTCATCCTAGGAGGGACAGTCCTGGAGGAACTAGTGGGAAGGGACAGGGAGAGGCCGTGGGAATCTTGCTGCTCTTAAAAGTGCATTATTAGGGCCGAAGGTGGCACCAGGGGCCATCAGGTAGTAGGAACTGGGGTGTTGGTGCTACTACCCTGACTCTCGGGCAGATGGCAGGGGGTATGGAGCCATTGGAATTTTCCTGAGCCATTGGTCCATCAAGGGCAAGACCTGTCCTGGCTGCCTTGGGTCTCCAGGGTGTAGTGCAGACCGCGGCACCTTAAAGGTGCTTAGAATGCGTTGGAACGAGTTGGGATTGTCTCACGGTTGGTGGAAGTCTTTTCTTGGGGAAATCGAAGCGTGCAGGGCTGAGCTAATCCCAGGTCCTCGCTGGGCTTGGCCTCCCTCTGAGAGGCCTTTCCCTTCCCACCCACAGACATAGTTGAATGTGAGCTGGAACCATCTGAGCTGGTGGCTTTCAAATTGTCCCTTTGCGTCTTGGACATCTGTCGTGGTTTTTCAGGGACTTCCAGTTTGGCCACGGGTGGGGATCTCAGAACCTCTCAGATGGTGAAACTGGTTGGTGTCTGAGGTCTGGGGACCTTCAGGGACTGCCTGTGTGAACTTGGGATGGGCAGCCTGAGTAGAGATGCTATGTCCCGCTCTGGGGTGGGGCTGCCCGGGGCCCTGCATTGTGGAAGGGTCCCCCGACTCTTTGAGGCCAGACTTGGCAGCCCCCTCGCGCGGGCCGTGTCCCTCTGTGTTCATCAGGTCCTCCGTGGTGCTGGGCTGGAGACGCCTGGCCTGAGCACTTGCCTCGGGTGCGCTGCTGGGCCTTCTGCAGCGCTGCCTCCCAGGGAGAGGCCAGAGGGCAGCAGCATCAGGTGCCCGCTTGGTGGTCCCTTTGCTTTTGGGGCTGAGGGTGAGCTCCTAAGTGGCTGACTGCCGTCTCCCGAGACCACCCGGGTCCATCAGAGTGAGGAGTCTCAGTCCTGGGGCTGCCTTCCCAGCATAAGACGCACGGTGGTTCTGCAGGTCTGTGGGAGAGGACGTGCCTGGAGGGGCCTGGCCTCTGCTGGTGTGAGCGGGGCCTGCTGCGTGGCTGGTACTGGTGTAGGAGGGGTCCCCGTCCTGAGGGAGGGGTGGGGTGGGCCTCCCGGCTCCCACTTACTCTCCCCACTCTGGCAGCGCGAGGTGGATCGCAACCAGGAGCTCCTGACGCGCATTCGGCAGCTGCAGGAGCGGGAGGCCGAGGCGGAGGAGAAGATGAAGGAGCAGCTGGAGCGCCATAGGCTGTGTAAGCAGAGCCTGGACGCCGCCGGCCAGAAGCTGCGGGAGAAGGAGGACGGCCTGGCCGCGGCCGGCGAGGTGAGGGCTGTCCCAGGGGTGTCGTTTCTCGGGGGAGAGGCGTGGGTGCCCTAGGGTGCTCCTACCACGGCGCTGGGCGGTTTCCTCCGCCTCCTTGCCGTGTGCGTGCAGTGTTTGCATTGTCGTAATCCTAGTAAAAATACTCCTTTTCCACTCTGCGGCCTTCAGGTCATAAATCAAACACTTAGTTTTTGTAATTGTGACTTTTAGTGGTTGAGTAGTGTGCATTTCGTCGTATAAAAACTTTGCTTACGTGCACGCATCCTGGTAGACATATGTACACGCACACCCATGCGGCAGGTCGCACGTGGCTGTTGACTTCTGTTACTGATGTTGACGTACTCCTGGGAACGGGGTTTCAGGTCTCTGGGGACAGCGTCTGGCTTTTGCTACCAGTGCTGTGTTGTCCTGGCGCCGTTGTTGAGGGCTCTGGGTTCCCTGTGGCCTTACCTGTCACGGATGGTGGTATCTTCTGGAAGGACTTGTGGGTTTTTTTTCCCCCTTCCCAAAGGTGTAGTGTTGCCCCTGGATTTGCATTTCTTTGGTTATTAGCAGGTCTGTTAGTATTTGAGAATGTCTTTGAAGGCAGCGCATACGTGACCTGTAGTTCTTACTGTCTCTACGAGTTGAAAGTTGTATAAATCTTAGAAACAGAGCCCAGACATTGATGCTGGTGGAAACTGGACTCTCCTGACCTTCCCCGTCCCTTTGCTGCGGTGCTGCGGATCACAGGTGCAGTGAGGAAGAGGATGAAGCACTGCCCGGGGAGGGAGCAGGGCACGAGATCATTGGTATTCTGTCTCTGCGTGCTTTTCTCGACCTGATAGATCTCGGGAAGCAGGCTGCAGGTTATTTTTGCCGTGGCAACGCTGGAGAGCATGTTAAGGTTGTTCCTACATCTGTCTTCTGATGTGGATGTTGGCAGGAGAGGAGCTGTGATCGGCCTCAAGACAAGTCCCCTTGCTGCCCTTGGCTTGCCTAGGCTGCGTTCTGGAGGCTGGTGTGGGGCCCGTGGGGGAGGGCGGGGCCTGCGCTCTGTTCAGTGAAGAGCGAGGTAGGGGGAGACCCTTGCCACACAGGTTGCAAAGAGGATGAGAGAGGGGCCAGGGCGGGAAGGTGGCGGCCAGTCAGGATGGAGGACCCTGAATTTTGTTTCTGTTATTTGTACCTCCTTGGAGAAGCCTTCCCTGGTGACTCCATCATCACTGCCCCTGCATGCGCTCTCCCCACCGTGCCTGGGTCGTATGCTCGTCCCCGGGAAGTCCTCCTGCTGGCCGCCGGGCTTCCCCGCAGCCGGGTCCTGTGTGCGTTAATTGGATTCAGGAAGACTTCTCAAAGGTTGTTTTCCTAGTTAAATGTATTTTAGGCTCCATTCTTCTGTGATGCGTGGGTTGATAGGCACCCTTGTAACAGAGCAGATGGATGGAGTAAGGGATGTGGACGGCCTGTGTCAGCCTCCCCTGGGGAACGTGGGTCCTGGGTTGGTGTGGGCCCCCGGGCCATGTGAGAGCGTGTCAGCCTCCTTGTTGGCAGGGGTTGCCCTGGGACTGCTGGTGTCCCTCACTGCGGGGCGTTTGCTGGACTGGGTCCCTGTCCTCTGGTCCAGGAGGTTAATTTACAGGGATGCTTCTGAGTGGGCTTCCCTGGTGGCCTGATTGGTGAGCTGGCTTCTCCTGGGAAAGCCATAGAGGGAGAGCGGTCACCAGATGGTCACTGAGAGGTCACCTGGTGAGGGTGCAGTCTGATGGAAGGGCAGTAGGTCTGCCCCTGAAAGTCCAGAGGCTTGGCCCTGGGCCAGCCTCCCCAGCCCCGGCTTTCTGGCTGAGGGCATGCCTGCGCTTTCCCCAGGGGTGGATGTTTGGCCCCATTCTTGCCTTCTGGCTGAGGCATTCCCGTGGCTCCTCCATCCTGGGGGGCTCCCGTAGCATCGTTCTGAAGACGGCCTCAGTCCCCCATTTCTGACTTCTTGGCAGGACGTGGCTGTGGTTCCCAGGGAGTGTTTAGCTGGGATGGGGGCATGGTGGGGGTTCATTCGGGGCAGGTGCGGTGCGGGGAGCCGCACAAGCACACTGGGCACAAGCGAGGGTCCCAAGTGACAGATATCATGGGGCACGGGCCTCTCGGCAGGCAGCCCATCCCCATGACCCAGTCTTTTCCCATTTGCTTGAGGGAAGTGCGAGGCCGGCCGCAGGCCAGGATACTCTGGCGTTGGGTTGAGGTGTGGCGTCCCCGCCCAGGTCGTGGGTCGGAAAGGAGAAGAGGGCTCGGTCCCTGCCCACAGGAGGGGGGTGGCAGGTGCAGGCTCTTTTGGGGCCATTTGTCCCGTGGGCTTGTGGGTCAGGAGCTCACCTCTGTGTGTGCGTCACAGCCCGTAAGCAGCAGCCGTGTCCCCCCCCTTCAGACCATCAGCGCGCTGAAGGCGAGGGTCTCCGAGTTGCAGTGGAGCGTGATGAACCAGGAGATGCAGGTGAAGAGCCTGGAGTCTGAGAGGCAGGAGCTCAAGGAGCAGCTGGCCTTGCAGCACAAGTGAGTGGCTGCGCTGGGGTGGGGCCCTGCCCCTTTGCCGGGTGAGCCTGCCCGCGGGTCGCCCTGGGTCCGGTCAGGCTGAAGCCTGCTGGGGCCTGTGCCGGGCTGCGCATCCGGTGGTTACTGGTGTGGGAGACCGTGAACAGGAAGGCCTTGGCTCGTCATCCTGTGCCCTCCGTGGTCTGTGCACCCAGTGTTCACGCGTGCCGTCTGTGCCGAGCCCCGAGGACCTACAGGTGCCCTTCGGGTCTGTCCTCCCCGTCCATAGGCTGTTGGCGGCAGACACAGGGACCGCTGAAGTGAGGATGATGAGTGTTTTAAATGTTCTGAGAACAACAGCAGGGAGCAGTCATTTCTTCCCTCGCCGGGGGCTGGGCGCCCCTGGGGCGGGTGGGGTGTGGGCCGGAGGGGCCGTACAGGCAGAGGCCGCCTTCCGAGCAGGCGTGGACATCTGAAAGGTCAGAGGGCGGAATTCTGTCCCTGGGATCTCGGCCTTTACCTTCGCAGGTGTTGTCCTAGGAGAGCTCTGGACGCTCCTGGGTAGGGTTGGGGGCGTGGGGGGGTCACGGGAGGGGCCTCGGCTGCGGCCGTACCAGGGGCGCGCAGCGGAGGCAAGGGAAGAGAGCCGGGGGTGTGACCCGAGGAGACCGAGGCCCCAGTGCCCTGGGGTTTGGGGGGTGCACACTGGAGAGCCTGTAGGTGAGGGTAACTGCTGGCTTTACTACCCGCCTCTGTCTGCACGCGCTGTGCTTTTCTCTCGTAGGAAATGTCAGGAGGCGAATCAGAAGGTTCAGGGGCTCCAGGCCAGCCAGGAGGCGAGGGCCGACCAGGAGCAGCGGATCAGGGTGCGTTACTCCGTCTCAGGCGCAGGCTGGGCCTGGTGGATGTCCTGGTGGTGGTCTCAGCCATCCAGCCGCTTTAGCCGGGGCACGCTTCGGGTGTCCGGGGACCGTGAGCTGCCCGTGCCCACGTACTGTGGACACTGTCGCTTGTCTCTGTGTGTGCCGTGCTCGGGGCTGGGGCTGCTGCCCCCCACCTCCCCCCAGCGTTGCTTCCCTGTCAGGCCTCGGCCTCCTGGCCCCCCCGCCTCTGCTCTCCCACATGCCGTTCTCTGGCCGTGGTGCCCGCCCGGCTCTGGCCCCTCCCCGCTGCACACCCGCTGGCCCGCCTCCCGCAGCGGGCTCGCCTGCATGGCGCAGTGTCTGCCCTTCTCCCAGACTTACCTGTGTCCTGTGTTGCCCTGGCCCCGCTGCTGGGCCTGCACGGGCCGCAGAGCTGCGCCTTTTAATGTCTGTGGACTCACTGACTTGGTCCTGGTCTCATGCACTGAGCTTGTTCCTTGACTTGTCGCTGACGGATGCCAGCTGTCCCCGGTGTGTCTCGAGGGGACTGCAGGTCGTGAAGGAAAGGCTTTTGTCTGCAACGTGCAGAAGACTCACTTGTTACGCGGGCTCTAGTGTGGCTGGAGCAGGTCTGGCAGGGGAGGAGTGCTGTGTTGGACCGACGTGCTTATTCGGGGAGCCTTGGCTGCCTGTCCTTGGGCAGGTGTGCGCCGGGGCCCCGTGCCCGAGGGCGGTGCAGCACCGAGGTGTGACCCCAGCCTGTAGCGCCACGTCGGGGTGCCCCTGGAAGGGAACGCGGAGGACTCCGCACAGAGGCACCCTGGTGTTTTGGAGCGGGGCCGGGCCATGGTGGTCGACTTTGTCCTCTCTGTCCCTGGCCTCCCTCAGGATCTGGAGCAGAAGCTGTCCCTGCAGGAACAGGATGCTGCGGTCGTGAAGAATATGAAGTCTGAGCTGGTGCGGCTGCCCAAGATGGAGAGGGAGCTGAAGCAGCTGCGGGAGGAGAGCGCCTACCTGCGGTGAGGCGGGCGGGGTGTGGGGCGGGGCGGGGGCGGGGCGGGGCGTGGGGCGGGGCCGGCCGCGCCAGGCTGCCCTCCCCCTCCTCCCTCCCCCGTCCCCAGGTGCCCGGTGTGTTGACGGACATGTTTCCGGCCTTGCCAGGGAGATGCGAGAGACCAATGGGCTGCTCAGGGAGGAGCTGGAGGGGCTGCGGCGGCGGCTGGGACGGCAGGAGAAGATGCAGGAGAGTCTGGTCGTCCTGGAGCTGGAGAAGGAGGTGGGGCCCCGGGGACAGTGGGCTGTTCCCTGTGGGTGTCCTCTGTCTGTCCGGGGGCCACTGGGTGTTTCAGTCCAGTGTTCCAGTTCCCCTCCTGAAACGTGGAAGTGCTGGGCTGCTGGTGGCCTGAACAGTGGCCCCAGAACTGTGCCCGGCCTCCTGCGCAGGCCCTCGTGAGCCAGCCCGTGGCGGGGAGGCTCGGCTGGGGAGCGCAGTGGCCCGGTGGTCAGGCATCCTCGCATGGGAGGGGACGCGTGGGGGAGTCAGAGAGGTGTCATGTGGGGAGGACCCAACCCCCGCGCTGCTCTGGTGTGGGAGACGGAGGAGGGCCTCTAGAAGCTGGAGAGGGCTGGAAATGGGTTCTTCCCAAGAGCCTCCAGAAGGAGCTGTAAGAGCGTGCGTTGTGTTCTCAGCCGCCCGGCGGAAATGGGAGAGCTGATACAGGTAGTGAGTCAGAGAGAGGAGGCGGTGTGGGAAGCCCGACACCAACCTCGTTCCCACCCGCAGATGTGAGCAGGTGCCCGGGCTCCATTTCTTCTGCTCTTGGACTCCCAGTGGCGTTTTGTGGGGCGATGTGGCAGAGCTGGCCGCAGGACTTGGTGCTGCAAGCATCCCGCTTCTCGCTCGTGCGCGTGCGGGGGCGCAGAAGCTGTCTCCCCCAGGGCACCCAAGTGACACCAGCACGTGGCCTTGCTCTCCTCCTCCAAGCCACGGGGCCCTCTTTGTTGCCTGGGTCATGGGCTGTGCTGGCAGCTGCCTGCACTTGGCCAGACGGGCCGGCTCTGGCCTCGCAGGGTGGGAACCGAGCTCCTCTAGGACGCTGGCTTCCGTATGGACTTAGCCTGAAGACGCAGCTCCAGACAGAGCCGTGTTTCCTCTCAGCAATTCTGAAATTGGTTAAGATTCTGTCTCCAGAGTCACACTGCCTTGCGTGAAATCCCGCCATGGATGCTTGGTGGCTGTGTGACCCTGGGCAAGTGACTCACCCTCTCTGTCTGCCTGTATAATGAGGAGGAACAGTGTCTGCCTTGCAGGGTCAGGAGGGCTCGATGAATTCACGTCCCGTGCTTAAACAGTGCCTGGCCTTTGGGGGATGGTCACTGAGCATCGGCTCCAGCGACAGAGTCGTTAACCAGCCGTGCCCCGCATGTGATAGGGCCGTCCGGTGACGGACTGAATGCAGTGATGCGAGCAGGGCGCTTGGCCCGGGCAGGGGGTGGGGGGAGGCCAGACAGAGGCACATGGTCCTTGCCCTCACATTGCTTACATTCTGGAAGAGGTGGGGGAAACTCTAACGTGGGATGTGGGTCAGAGTGTGGCCGGGCAGGCGATGTCCCCACCTCCTGTTCTCCCTGTGGGGCCCTGGGCCCAAGTCGGCCATGTCAGCTGGGGGTAGTTTGGCTCTAAGGCCAAATGTGTCTGCCCTGGGGCCCGGCGTCCTGAGGAGCCCCTGGAACGTGGGAGAGGCAGTGGGTTCTTGTGGTTTCAGCGCCCAGGTCTGCCCTGGGGCACGGGCTGTTTTTATGGGACCACGCATGCGGCTATTTACCACCCTTGTCCCTACTCCCCGGTGCTTTCCCTGCTGAGACTCTTACCTGACTCGGTGGGACCGCGAACAAATGAGGCCGAGCGTGCTCATGGTGGGCGTAAGCTGTCTGCTCTGGGGCGGACTCGGAGTGCTTCGGCCTTTAGCTCAGAGATAAGAGCAGGTTGTTCTGAGGGACCAGGGAGACTTAACATCCTCCTCATCGCTGTTGCCTTTGCGTGAGGCTCTTTGGTCTGGGGCCTGAGGTGGGGTTGCATGAGGAAGGGCAGCAGGCGGCCGCGGAGGCCTCGGAAGGGAGATGCTGGGGTCGCGGTGCTCTTAGTGTTCACCTCCTTGTCTTTCCAGAGGCTGCTGGCAAAGCTGCAGAGCTGGGAGCGGCTGGAGCAGACCACGGGCTTGAGCATCAGGTAGGCGGAGGGCGCCACTGACCGCACGGCCCTCCCTCCCCGGCGTCGCCCCCAGCCACCCTGCTCGAGGCTGCCGGGGCGGCTCCTGCTGGGGCCGCTCACGTCGGGTGAGGTACTTTCGCCGTTGGGGGGACGGGCCCGAAGTGACTCTCCTGCCGAAGTCTGAGCAACTTCCTCACGTAAGGTTGGTGGCCGAGTGCTGGCAGGGATCTGATTGCCCTGCGCCGTCGGGCTTTGCGAAGGGACTCCGTGTATGCTCAGGGAGCAGTTGCGTTTGGGGCAGGCCATTCCTTTTAGGCAAACACAAACGAGATGAACTGAGTTTTGGGGGGAAAAGGGGAAATGCCATCGTGGAGGATTGTTGTGCCCGTCAGGCCCCCGCAGCAGCCTGGGCCCCTCTGTGTCGAGCTGTTGCCAGCAGGGGAGCGGCCGGATGCAGGGGGGCTGTGGTGGGGGCTGCCAGGCAGGGAGCTGGCCTGTTGTTGTCTGCTGGGGAGGATGGCCGGGGCAGGCATCTTTCCGCCGCTCCCTGCCCCCAGTCCCACACGTTCTGCCGCCCATCCTTCTGGGGGCCCCTTTCCCTCTTTCTCCAGCGTTGCTGCCTGTCCCTCGGTCCCCAGGACTCTGGGCTCCACTGCGGACTCCCCCTTCCCCGCAGCTTTGTCAGTGTCTGGTGGGTCCAGCCTGGGGGAGGGGTGGCGGAAGATCGATCGTTCGGGCTGAGTCCTTGGAGCTTTGGTGTTTCAAGAGCCTTTTGTCTTGTCTGCTTGTGTGACTTTAAGACTGTAGCTTCTCAGTTGTGTTTCGTGCTGCTCCTGGAAACTGGGCCAAGATTGAGAACCTTCTTTAGAGAGGTGTCCTGCGATGACACTGTCCTGCTGCTGGTTCTGGGACCTGCGGTGGTTCCGATCAGCATTATTCGCGCGTGAACCGCACCCGCAGGACCCAGGCTCGTGTTGGGCCGGCCCAGCGGGGCCTGAGTGTTCTGTGCTTCCTCCTGCTCTCTGCGCTTATTAACTCACCGGAAGGCTTCCCTCCTGCTCCCAGGGAGGCTGGTCAGAAGAGAAACCTCCGTGACTTCTCTCTTTGCGGGAGACCAGAGGCCCACACGTGCCCGATCAGCCCAGCCGCCGGCATGTCTGAACGCCCAGCATGTGCCACACAGCTCTCAGCGTCGGTCAGGCCCGGGGCTGGGGCACGGCTGGCCGCCGTCTCTGGCCCGGATGGAAATGAGCTACTCCTCCAGCCCTTCGGTCTCACTTCCAACTAGAGGCCTTCTCTGAGTGTGGCTGGCGTGCAGGGAGCTGACCGCCTGGTCACCTGCTTGTGCGTCTGTGTGTCGTGTGTTCAACGGGTGGCCGGGCCCGGGAGAGGGAGAGGAAGGGGGTGGTTGAGGGCTGTCAGACGTGAGGGGTTGGGGTCGGGGGTAGGAGAGGGGACTGTGTAGAGCAGAGCTGGTGTCCCTGCCGGCCCCTGGTGAGTGTGTCCCCTTCAGGTCTGTGCAGGGAACGCAGTGCGGGCTTCGCCGTGTGTGTGAAGATGAGCACACTCACGCGCTGCGGAGCGGGGCCCGTGTCCCTTCTGAGCAGCCGGAGGCTTCTCGAGAAGCCGGTGGAGCACCCTTGTGGTCCTGGTCTCCTGGCACCCTGTGGTGAGGGGCTCCTGTAGGGGGGGCAGGTTTTCTTTCACGTGCTTTGTCAGCCTGTCTGCGGTCCCTCCCGGGGGCACTTTGGAAACCCCAGCTCCTCTACCCCTCCTGTCCCTGGTAGGGTGCTTGGCAGGCTTCGCCTCCGGCCACTCCGCCCCCTGAAGTGAGTACGTGTGTCGTGTGACATGGGTGTGTGGCCTGTTGCCAGAGCCCTGTGGAGAGTTGGGTACGAATGCAGACTCCCCAGGCCCGGTGGGTCAGCCTGCCGGGCCCCGGACTGGAGTCTTGCACGACCTTGAGTGCTGTGAGGAGGAGTTTGGCTCTCCTTTTTTTGCTAGGTTTTGGGCAGTTAGAGATTTCTGAGCAGGGAGGGTGACTTGTAGGAGCCCACATCTGGTGAAATTGAATATGGGGTGGGTAACGTGCAGAGGGAAACAGGGCACAGGGAAAAGCTGGGGTCCCTGCAGGAGGGGCACGGGAGGGAAGGGTGAGCACTGGTCACGAGCTCTGAGACTGCTGTCTGGGTGGCTGGGTCTGCCTGCAGTGGTCCAGGATGGATGCCCTCCGTCAGCCTGGCCATGTTCAGTGTGGCAGGGGACAAGAGGCCTGGCTCAGACCCTGCTCACCAAGGGCTAGATGTGTGTCTGGCCCCAGCTTGGCCCTCATGTGTTGGGCGGGTGGCTTGTGCCTCATCTTCCACATCTGTTCATGGAAGGACTTTCTAGAACATTGCTTTCTCCCCGTGGAAACATGTTCGTGTGTGGGTGTGTCCTAGTTCAGGGGCCCGCCCCCCCAAAGCGTTACCAGCCAGCTCTGGGAGATGGCCGTGGGTTGGAGTCCAGCAGATGCCCTCCAAGTAGGAGCTGGAGGGGCAGGGAGGGCCTTTTGACCCGGCGGGCTCGAGTCTCTTGGCCTTGAGGCCAAAGCGTTGCTGTCACTTTGGGACTGAAGGCATGTCACTTGACGTGTGTCCTGACTGCCGGCCCTGGCCCGCGTCACATGTCTCCTGGGCTTTGAGGGCTGCCGCCACTAGGTGGCACCCCCTCCCCCGTGATCCTGATCCCTGCACCTCTAGAGCAGTGGGGTCCCGTGAGTTTCGGGCCCCACACCTGCAGCCTGCGGCTCTTCCTGGTCCTCTGCCGCTCTGTGTGGGACTCGTGTGCTATGGCCGCGGCCCAGAGGAGCAGGGCTGTGGGGTCTGTGGCCTTACAGTCCTGTGCACCTGGGTGCGGCTGGCTGGCCCCCGTTGGCTGTCCCACACCTATTCTGTTCTTGACCAGCCTCTTTATGATCCTTAAATACCTGCAGTCTCTGAGTTTCTGGTGTTTCAGACCAGATATTCTCTGCACGGGCTGTCCTCCGTGCGCAGGGCTGTGGCTTTCCGCAGATTCTCGGAGGGCCCTGTGGCCTTGCAGAGGTTGGGAACAGAGAGCAGGTCTGACACATGGAGAGACCAGAACTCCTTGAAGTTCACACGGCATGACTCTTGTCACCCTTCTCTCAGTTTGGGATTTCTCAGGCCCCGAGGAGCCCAGAGGTGTCAGGAGAGTTGGGTGGAGTTGGCCGGGGCAGTCAGGCAGTGTAAACTAGTAGGGAAGGCCCTTGGCTGTTTCCTCCCCTGCCAGGCAGGCCTGTCTACCCGGACGTTGCTGGACACCTGTCTCCAGCATGCAGGTCATCTGGTTGGAGGCAGTTGGGCTTTGGGACTTGGAGAGTCCTGGGTGGGAGGGATGCTGCACTAGGCTGGGCGGGGTGCCCTGCACCCGGGGGAGGCTGCAGTGTGGAGGAGGGTGCATGGGTGTGGTTCTTGGATGTCCTCATCCCAGGGCTTTGAAAGCTGAGTGAGGAATTCAGCAGCAGCACACAGAGAGTGCCCGGGTACGGACAGCTTTGCCCTGGGAGCGCGGCCTGGCGGGGAAGGATTTGAAGGTGCTGACTCTCTGCGTCAGTGTCAGCCTGGATGTGACTGTCTGGGGCACCGGAGAAGGACTAACAGGGGCGGGGGGGCAGACGGAGCAGAGGGAGCACCTGCAGCAACATAGGGTGCCTCCCCTCAGAGCACGGGCTCGTGTGACTGCTTTAATAGAGGGAAACACACGTGACCATCTCCGTAGACGCAGAAGCATGAGTGAGAGCTCAACACCCTTGCGCGATGCAGACCTCCGAGCAAAGCCGGAGTCGAAGGGGCCCCTCAGGCATGGCGCCTGCCGGCCCTGCAGCTTGCAAGCCCTCTCCCCAGTCCTCGTCGGTGGCGGTGGTGGTGCGGGCCAGGGCAGAGGTGGGAGAGAGGAAGAAAGGCGTGCAGCTGGAAGGAAGAAAAGCTGCCTCTGGTTCGAGACAAGACGATCATCCGCATAGGAAATCCCAAGGACTCTGTAAAGAGCCACTTGGAATCGGTAAGTCTGACAGGCTCCCGGTTACAAAGACAACACGCAAAGGCGGACTGAATTTCTGCGTACTGGCAGCCAGCAATTGGAAGTACACGCCCCTGACTGTAGCCTCAGAATCGTGAAATACTTGGGGATAAATTCGACGAAAATCTGTATGTTGTCAAGTGTAAGTTCTTCCTGAGAGATACCGTGCTTGCGGATTGGAGGAGTTCATGTTGTTGAGATGCCAGTTTGCTAAAATTGGTCCATACATCCAGTGCAATCCCAGCCAAAGTCCCAGCAGGCTTTTTTGGTAGAAACCAACAGACTGATCCTGAAATTTTGTAGACTTGTTTTTGAAAAAAAACCAAGGGCTTACAGAGGTTGATTTCAAGACACGCTATAAACCGTATCAGTCAAGGCTGTGTGGTAATGGCGTAAGGATAGACGTATGTGTCAATGGAAAAGACTAGGAAGTTCAGGAATAATTCAAGAACATAGAGTCTGTTGGTTTCTGTGGAGATGAGATAATTCAGCCGGAGAGTCAGTCTTGCACAAACAGTGCTGATGCGGTGGGACGTCTGTATGGTCAGGTGTGGGTTCTCATGTCTTACCGTTCCAGCATTGAACCAGTGGGCGGGCACCTACCTGGGGTGAAAACCGAGACTTCTGGAAGGTTAGGACACAAAAGCATGAACCAAAAATGCAGAAAATTGGTAACTTAGAGTTCCCCAAAATGAAAAAATACCTTTGCTCTTGGAAAGAACAGTTAAGACAAAGAAGAGGCAGACCCTCTTCTAGGAGGGAGAAAGTATTTGCAGTGTACATAGGCCTGACGGAAGATTCCTATCCAGGATTTGTGAAGAATTCTTCCAAGTGAAGAAGACAATGGCCAGTTTTTAAAAGCTGGGCAGAAGACATCGAACAGAAAACTTTACAGAAGAGGGTCCGCGGACGGGAATAAGAACGTGACGCACGTTCCGCATCATTGTCGTTCCGGGGTGTAGGTGAAGGTGCCATGAGATGCCCCGGCCATGTGAGCAGCGACGGCGTGCGTTCGCTGCAGGGGCGAGGGGAGGGCAGCTCGGCACTTGGGAGACCGTTTGGCAGCTTCCTGCATGTTTACGACAGGACCCGGCAGTTGCATCCTGGGTTCTTAGCCAAGAGAAATGGAAATGTAACCTCACAAAGACCTGTCCCTAAATGTTCCCAGTGGCCTGATTCCTAACAACCGAAGCGTGGAGACAGCGGGCGTGTCTGTCAGCGGGGGCGCGGGTTCACGGAGCATGGCGTGTCTGCGGGGTCGCCGGGCTGCTGTGCGCACGCGGAGTCCTGCTGACGCCGGATGCTTGGAGGCCATGCCGTGCGATGCCCTTTATTTGGAGTTTTAACAAAGGAAAACTGACTGTAGCGGCCTGCAGGTGAGTGGCTCCTCACGTCTCGGGTTGGAACATGATTGGAGCGAGAGGGGTCATGACGGTGTGCCAGAGGCCATGTGCCTTTGGCCGTCACGGCAGCTGCTTGGGTGTGCACACGGCCAGTCGTGCACCCCTCCTCCGTGAAGCCGGCCCGTGGGCGGTGGCAGGCTGCGGAGGGGTGCTGAGACGTGCTTTATAAAGCCTTCGGTTTGGGTGGGGCCCATCCCCTAGGCTCCTCAGGCCCCCATCGCCCTCGCCCAGTGTCACCACTGCCCGGTCCCCGGCACGTGGCTCTCGTGCCCAGGGGGCAGTTGTCGGAGAAGGGGGCTCAGGGCTGCCGCAGAGGGGGGCAGCTGATCCCCCCAGTTTGGGCACCACCTGGTACATTCTCACGTGGCAAGCTCTGTATTCGCCTCCTGTGACTCGGGGCTGCGTCCGCATTCTGCACGTCTTGTCACTCGATTTCTACCGGTCCTTCTGCGCCAGCACCGAGCTCTCTACTGAACGGAAGGGCTGCACAGTGTTGTGAGGAGTGCACGAGCTCTGAGTGACCTCGCGCCCCTGGTGATGGACACTTTGGTTGCTTCCAGTGGAAGCAGCGCCTTATTGGTTGGACAGATTCTTAGAAGTAGGTTTTTTTTTTTAAGCTCAAAAGAGCTCCGTGTCTGAAATGGACAGATGGTGCTCAGTTGCCCTCCAGAAACATTCTGTATGTTTCCATCCTGGCACACCGGCGGCATCACTTAGTGTGGGCAGTATGCTTTCAGAGGTCTCGGCAGAGACTCACCGTGCAGCCCCGGCGCAGCGAGGAGGGCGGGGACCGCCCGTGGGGTGGCTTTTAACCAGCGTGTGGAGCAGCTCCCACCGGGGAGCCTTCTTTAATGGGCATGGAATGCATGTTGAGGCCCTCTGGGCTCAAGCCCCTCATTTTATGGAGGAAATAGCTTGCTGGTGGCGGGTGCACCTCTGTGATTTGGCTCCTTCCCCTGTCCGTTTGTGCCCGAATCTGGCCCGGTTTCAGTCTGGCTGGGAGGGCGTAATGCCCGTCAGGAAGCATGCACGTTTGACGGGATTGATAGCGCCAGGGAGGCCGCCGCGCCCCTGAAACTGCTGACCTGTCACCTGCAGCGAGCATGGGAACCAGGTGCTGGTGGGACGCTTCCCAGCAGCACTTGTCAGCTGGCCAGGTGACCGGTCTTAGGGGCAGTCTCCCCTGGCCGGTGAGGCCAAACACGTGATTCCTTCTTCTTCTTTTTTTTTTTTTAAAGATTTTATTTATTTGACAGAGAGACACAACTAGAGAGGGAACACAAGCAGGGGGAGTGGGAGAGGGAGAAGCAGGCGTCCCGCCGAGCAGGGAGCCCGATGCGGGGCTCGATCCCAGGACCCTGGGATCCTGACCTGAGCTGAAGGCTGACGCTTAACGACTGAGCCACCCAGGCACCCCGCGTGATTCCTTCTAGGAGAGCATCTCATCGACCGACCCAGACCCTTTAATGGCCATACTTCCCGTGGTTGCCACCTCCGATCACCTGGGTATTGGGTCCGTCGGTACACGAGGCGATGCTGGTGCTCGGGAGGGTGGCTGGGCTGTCAGGCATCTCGGTCTTGGTTTGATTTCCTCTGCGGTTCTGGAGGAGGAGGAGGGAGGGCAAGGCTTCACCTTCTGGCCTCCCATGCTAGTGCCTCTGTGGCCTCAGCCTGGAACCTTTCTGTTGTTCCTGCACTCACTCATTTGTCTGCCGAGAGCTGTTGTCTTGGAGCCTCGGCCCCGGAGAGGCACCTTCACCCACCCTCGGCACTCCGTCAGGCCTGTGCCCCCGGTGCTGTGCTGGGTTCCAGCCCTGGTGGCCCCCAGAGGTGTGCGGACGGGGGCCAGAGACTTCGGAGCCCATCACAGCCCTGGGCCTCCCTGTGGGGGCCAATAGTGGGAGCGGGCGCTCCCGTGATTACTCTTGGCCTCAAGTAGCAGCTCGTTCTCCTGGTGCCTGAGCCCCCAGCTTCTTTCTGCCTCGACGTGTTTGATTTCTTTACTGGCTGTCTGCCGTTTTCAGTCTCGTGAAGTAAGAGCAGGGGCTTGTCTTCAGAGGCGCTGGGGGCTTGGAGGGTGGCCAGCCTTTGTAAGCACTGAGTGACGGCAGCCAGTGCTGTTTAATAAACGGCGAGGGAGGCGTGAGGGTGTTAGAACCGCTTTGTTTCTGTGCATTTGTGTCTGGGGTTGTGACTTAGGACGGGGCCTCTTCTGGCCTGCTTGGCTGTGGTGACAGGACGCCTCGTGTTACTCAGGCTGTTGTGTTCCAGGGGGAATTCGAAGACAAGCGTAGCGGAGAGCTTCCTGACAACCGCTGTCCTTCAGCTACAGCCCTGTCCTGGGCCCTGGGGAGCAGCCCCCGGCCGTCCCCGGCTCCCCAGTGAGCTTTAGACTGGCCTGTGCCTGCTGTTGGGAGTGGGTGTGTGCAGCGAGGTGCGGAGGGAGCAGCATCCCCGACAGGCCGGCTCCCCCGCGGGCCCAGCTGCGGCACTTCCAGATGCATGACAGTGGGCCGGCCCCGGTCCAGGCATAGTCCTGGCCCCTCTGTCTCTGCGTGCCTTCTCCTGTGGGGAATGGAAACAGGGAAGCGCTCTCCCAGAGGAGCTCTGCCCAACTCCTCAGGGGCTGTCCCCTGCATGTGTTCGCCCCGGGCCCTGCAGATGGCGAGGCTGGTCCCAGATGGAAGCGCGTCTGTGGTTCTGCACTTCTTGCTCGGTGCTCGAAGCGCGTTGGAGGGCTTTTCTCCGGCTCTGTAGATACGGCTCTTCTCCTTCTGTATCTCCTTTTAAATTGGTTTTAAAAAGTCTAAAGCCAGATAGCAGAAGGATTTAGAGAAATTAGGCTCTGCTGGGTTCTCAGGGGATTATGTTGGAGAGAGAGGAGCATCTCCGTGTCCAGTTGGTGCAGACTTGGAGAGGCTTTACTGAATTCCTTCTGGGGCTGCGGGAGGACCCGGCCTTCCCTCATCCGTGCCCAGACCCCCCATCCCCAGGCAGGGGGAAGGCGCTGGGGGCTGCACTGCAGGGGTTGTGGGGGGGGAGGACGTGGGGAGGGGCTGCAGTGTGAGCAGCAGAGCTGGAGGCCTCCTCTGGGGTAGCCTTGCCTGTTTTCCCAGCAACCCCCTGGCCTCCGGATGCCCAGTGTGTTGTGCAGGCTGCAGGAGCGGGCGTGGGGTGGGGGAGTAGGGGGTGCCCGGGCAGCATTAGCTCTGGGCTTCCTCAGCCGACAGCCTCGGATGTCAGCTTTGGGGCTGTGAGGAGTGATCACGCCTGGTTAAGTGCATGCGGCCTTGAGTGCTGATGTCCTTCCTCGCGGTCAGTGTCCTTCGTGTCTGAAGCTGGAGGGCTCCTGTCCGCTCGAGGGCAGAGCAGGTGGCTCTCAGTGTTGAATTGCCAGAGTCCAGGGCAGGCGGTGGCCACACCCCGGTGCTCAGGCGTGGGTGGCTGCCCGGGAACACGGGCTCTGATTTTGCCAACACGAGCGGGGGGCCGAGGCTTGGAGGGTGGCCGGCTGGGTGAGCGCTGAGTGGGAGCCCACGTGTCCGTGAAGCAGAGCCCCGGCAAGAGGACGGGTCTGTGTTCTTAGAGGCAAGTGGAAGTATCCTTTAAAGGACGGATGCCGCTCAGCACGGGGCCAGGTGATGGTGCTTTGCTGCGGTGTTTCTTCAGCGGGGCTCACACTGTTACCCGTGTAAAGCCCGGACCCCCCTTGTCCTCAGCTGTGTCGTTTGCCTTTGGGCATCTCAGGGACAGCGAACGTGCCGAGGCGTACCTCCGCACCTCACACGCTGCGTCTCTGGCGCCGCTTGGGCTTCAGGCCCCGGGGGTCATGGGGACCCAGCAACAGAACCTGTGCGCTCCCGGGTGGGAGTCCTGAGGATGGGGAGGAAGCCGGGGAAGGAGGAGAGTGGCGTCCCAGCTGCAGGGAGAGGCGAGCACCAGCGTGGGGAGGTGCTGGGGTACCCACTGGGGTGGAGGTGGGCGTCGGTGGCCACCCCCTAGGATTCGGTGCTGCTGGATCAGAGCCTGCACAGGGCGGAGGTGCGACCTGGAGGCGTTGTTCCAGATCCCTTGCTCTTCCTCGCTTGACCTGCCTTGGGTCCACCCGGGCTGGTGGGTGGTGGAGGGCAGAGGTGGAGACCCTTGGGCAGGAGTGGGGCCCTAGTCAGTGGTTCTTCCTGCCCCCACCCCCGCACAGCTTGGGGGACCGTGAGGGGGACGGTTGCCTTTCCTCGGTTGGTCGTGGCAGCGAGGGCTGTCTGTCTGCAGACTGGGCATGGCATCCTCCATGTGGCTGGCACCTTGGAACACCTGTTCTGGGGCTTGGAATTAGTGGCCCTTCCAGGCAGGAGCCTGGTTTTCTTGCCCCACCAGGTGGTCCATGCTCGTGGACTGTGTGCAGGCTCGTGCTCGAGGGCGCGGCGGGCAGGTGGCTGCTGAAAGCAAGTGTCTCTGCACTTCCCAGTGAGTCACACGATGGCAGGAGGAGGAGCCTCTGTGGCAGAGGGGTGGGAGACGTGCCCGCACTTTGTGTCTAGCATTCCGGACCCTGTGTTGAAGACCGGCGTGCTCCAGACCGCGGCTGTTCTGCCGGCCCAGGAGGAAGCCTTCACATGTGCTCTCAAGCCATCTGGCGTGTCTGGCTTCGGAATGGCCGGCTCTTGCTAGTCTGGGCCTCGGGGCTTGCGAGCAGGCCAGCTGCTCAGGCAGCGATTTGGCTTGGGGCTGTCGTGGCCCTTACCTGCAGAGAGCCAGGCTGGCTGGCAGAAGCCAGGGAGGGCGGAGTAGGAGACGGCACGGTGCCTTCTGACCCGGCGCACGGGGCCCATGGGGGCACGCGTGCAGACGATCCTTGCAGACTTCCCGCTCTCCTTCCACCCGGCTCATAGAGTAGGATGTGGGGGAGGTGCCGGGAGAGCTACCCGCTCGCTCTCCTATGTGGGGAAACTGCTTGGAGAGATCTCATTCCTCTGTCGTTTTTACTCTCTCACTTGAAAGCAAATTCGGGTCAGTCTAATGGAGTGCAGAGGTGTCCCTGTGTGCGCACGCATCCAGGCGTGTGGAGGGAGCGAGTGCAGAGGGCAGAGAGAGGAAGCCGAGGGTAAGAGGTGCACCGAAAAGCCGCCCTAGGCCCCGCTGCCTCCCTTGCTCCGCTACCTGGAGGTGCCCAGAAGTCCACGGAAAGGGGGCATCCTGTGTCTGTGGGATAAGAACCACCCAGTGGCTGAGGGCTGTTAGCGCTCCTTTCTCCTCCGAGTGTGGGGACTCCTGGGCCGGTGACCGCAGTGACATGCGGCCTGTACGGGGCTGGGGATCCAGATGGTGGTCTGACTTACGTAAATGGCGAGGTTGGCTGTCACACGGCCTTCTGTGAATAGCATTTCGTTGGAGACCTCCGCAAATCAAGGAGGAATGGAAGAGAAAGCGATGGAAATTTTAAAAAATTGTTTTAGAACAGGCAAAACTCTGTCCCCAGACCTGCAGCACGGTGGTTGCCTGAAGTTGTTGAGGGCTTGGCTGGGGAGGGACCGGCCAGAGCCCTCCAGGGAGTGGGGGGGTGCCGTCTCGATAGGGATGTGGTCACGGACCCATGCGCACCTCAGTGTGCTGTGACCCAGGTCTTAGGTACAGTTGTTTTGAGGAATAATTTATGGTATAAAATAGGTGTAAAACCAATTGAGTTGGGGGTGGACGGCGGGTGGCAGATGAGAGAAACGGGTGGCTGGTAGCGGTTACTCTGCACACGTTCGCGGTGTCCTCTAAAGAAGGTTTTAAGAAGTTGCTGCCGCTTCTTCACCACCGTTTCTTCACTGGGTCCTCCTGCTGCTTCCCGGCCTCCTCTGGGTGCCAGGGGTCCAGGCTCCAGGTCTGCAGCCACCTGGAGAGGGCCTGGCGCGTGGCGTGTGCAGGGGCCCGCCTCCGTTCTGGAAGCGGCCGGCTGCCCTCGAGGAGGTGGGCGCACAAAAGGACGCTGTGCTCGTGTCGGGAGCTGGAGCCGAGCGCCGTGTGGGAGGCGGGGGGGGGCTGCTGGCTTGGCCCCAGGGGCGCGTTCAGGCCGAGCCGGCGGAGAGCCCGTGCGGCCTCGGGGCAGGAGAGCTGGCCATGTCCGCCCGCGCTCCCCAGTCTGCCTCGTGTGGCAGGCGTCGTACTCGGCGGGGAGGACGCACCAGGTCGGTGCCCCTTGAGACTGGCTGGTTTTTCACCCGTGTCTGTGTCCTGCTCTTCCGTTTGTTGGGAGGTTGTTGGCTTGAGCTTCCTCTGCTGCCATGAGCGGGGTCCTTGAGGGCACATGTGTCCGTGGTGGTGGGCAGGAACGTGGCGGGGATGCCAGGCAGCTCTGGGCCCAGATGCTGATGCCTCAGGGCAGGGGAAGTGGGGTCGGTGTTTTCTGTGGCCTTTGGGAAACCGCTGTGGGGCAGCTGGTGTGATTTCAGATCCTAAGGGACTGGAGACCCCGTGTGAGCAAGCGGTGTGCTCACGTGGCTCAGCGTTCAGAGGACGTGAGGGGTGGACGGGGCGGGATCTCCTTCCGCGCCGCCCGCTGGTGGTCCCCTCCCCGGAGGCTGCTGGCGCCGCAGGCTCTGGGGGCCTCATGGCATGAGCGCTGGATGCCGTATCGGACGCCCTGGTGCGCAGCTCGCCGAGAGCCCGGTTTCTCAAAGGCACCTGATGCTTCCTCGTGCAGAGGTCGTGCGTCAAGGGACGGGCGGGAGGCTGTCCTCTCAGCAGAGCTTGGGGGTCCCCGAGGCCGCCCTCAGGTTCCGTGATGGCTGGGAGGGCTGCGGGCAGCTGTGACTCACTGGTGGGTCATTACAGGAGCGCAGGACTCTGGGGGGCTGGGGACAGCGTGCACGGGGGTCACTGGACCAGGTGCCTTTCCTCCACCCTTAATCTTTTGAGTCCCTCCACCGCAGAGGAGATGAGCCTGTTCCGGACGCTTGCTTTAGATTTTCATTAACTCCACATAACGAGGCCTGTACTCAGGGAGTCTGTTTTTACTGTCCAGTGGTTCCAAGTGCTTTATCGATCTCTTGCCTGGGGAAGGGCCACTGAAGCTCTTGTTGGAAGCTGTCCTCCTGGACCGTGTCAGTCTGTGTTAATTGATGATGGGGCTCTGAGGCTGCAGGTTGTCCTTGCCGAGGATCCCCAGTGTTCCTCCTGTCACGCTGGTCTTGGGGAGCCCGTGGGCAGAGTGCGTGGTGGCTTGTTTGTGCGCTGGGTGTAGCCTCCCTCGCACACGCTCCTCGCCTCCCAGGACAGCACAGACAGCACGAAGGGGCAGCCGGCCCTAGGACAGTGGTTCCTGCACTCGGGGAGCCTTGGGGGGGGGCTGGCCCAGGGGAGGAGTGCTGTGGGAGGCGGCAAGGCAGGCTTGGGGTGACTGCTGAAGGTGAGGGTGAGTGTGCAGCACAGGACAGAGGCCACGGGCCGCTGAGCAGGCCAAGGGCTGGGAAGGACCGCCGGCCACGACAGGTCTGCTTTGTACACTGAGCCGCTCCCTGGCTCCGGTGTGGAGCAGGAGTGCCACAGGGACAGAGACTGGGAGACGTGCTCGGCCCACAAGACAGGAGGTTACCGCCCTGGATGGGGGGCTGGGAGGGAGGGTGCAGGCAGATGGGGCAGAGGCGGGCATGGGGTTTGGCTCTTAGGAAGGGAGAGCTGTGGACTCTGTTGAGGGCGTGTGCTTTTGAAGCGCCACAGAAATAGCCACGGGGAAGCTCCCCGGAGATAGCCAGGGGGAAGCTCCCTGGAGATAGCCAGGGGGAAGCGCCACGGAGATAGCCAGGGCGAAGCGCCACGGA